>NC_055961.1:30787543-31087543 GCF_018492685.1 Alosa sapidissima | reverse complement strand
TGGAGTAGCATGCCACTTGGACACAGGCCGGGGACTGATCACCCTCGGCAGGGTCGCCCGGGCCCACCACTCTTTCCAATCCTTAAGCAGATTAACGTAGAATGCCTACTTGGTTCTCCGTCGCTCCATCATTGCCACCTCATAGGTAGCTGGTCCCATTCTCCTCAGGATGGTGTAATGGCCCTGCCACCAAACATTAACTTGTTCTCAGAGGTGGGCACCTACAGCAAGACGACCTGCCTCACCTCGAACGTTTCTTGGCAGACTGGTCATACCACTCCTTCTGTCTCTTTTGGTCTTGTTCCATCTGATCTTCCACCAGCTTGGCCATCTCCATCCTGTCTTGCATGGCAAGGACGTAGGCAAGTGAACTGGTGGTTGCTGGTTCTTTGGCTTTTCCAAGGCATCCCAAAGCACATCAATTGGTCCCCTTTCACATCGGCCATAGAGGAGCCCAAAAGGGGAGAATCCAGTGGACTTTTGAGGCACACCTCTGTAGGTGAACAAAAGATAAGGCAACCAATGATCTCAGTCCTTGCCATTAGAAGACAAACTTTCTGATCATGGCCTTGAGAGTCTGATTGTATCTCTCCACAAGTCCCATCAGTCTGGGGGTAAACAGGGGGCAAACAGGGGGTAAACAAATAAAAAGTGAAAAAAGAAAAAGAAAATATATTTAAAAAGGGGAAAGGTGATGTTAAAATTAGTCCAATTTCCAAAAGGCCATGGCTTGAATGTGGTCAGAGATAAAGTCCTACTGTAAATGTAAAAATCTTGAGTATAAACAAAAGTTTATGAAGGGGGTAAATTTATCCATCTAATTTACCACTGGATGGCAAGCACCTCAAATTATGCACCTTTCAGTAAATACTGGATGTTAAGCATATTTGAGCAGGTTTACTTTCTTTTTTGTCATATTACCCACATAACAAATTAACAGGAAAACCGTAGGCCTAAGATGTATACCAACAATAGTAAACTATTACTAGCCTATAACCACAAGGCCTACAATAAAGTATCCTGGTCAAATCAGTTCCTATCGCGGGTGACTTTGTAGTTCATCAGAGCCCTATTTCTACTACCCCTACTGTCTGTATCACGTCCATTATCGATCATAATCTCCAAAAGGCAGATATTCTCCTTCAGAATCAGAATAGGTGAATAACATAGCCTACCCAAGACTTTATCACACGTGAACGTTTTTCAGCATTTGGTGTAGGCCTATTTCTGCTTCAATTTGTGCAAAACTATGGCCTGCATTGCTTCCGCGTCATTAAAGTGCACGTCCTCGTGTTTCTCGCGTGTAATACAAGTATTTTCTGAAAGCTATCGTTGCCCAAATTGTAGGGGGGATTCCAGTAGGGGTTAAGTCATTTAGAGACCTCAGACCAGCCTCAGACGAGTCCAGGAAGTGACGTCAATTCCGGAAATAAGTACATAATTTACTTTACTCTTTATAGTCAAGTCAGTTTTATTTAGTATAGCGCATTTAACATGCACAGAGTGCAAACCAAAGCACTCCACATACAAGACATTGACACAAAACAAAAGACAATAAGACAAAAAATGCCAGACGGAGCGGCGTAGTCGCCAGCGTACCCGTGACACCAAGACATCACAAAAACATTTAAGAAACTAGATGTACCGCATAGCGGTACAAAATATGACCGCCGCTCAGTCCTGTACATCCGTTCCGCGAAAATAAATCACACTTCAATTTGTCTCCATATTTTACTCCATCCCCCACTCTTGAAACTTTTGTGTATGCTTGTTTGGCATGCCTGAGTGTGTGTGTGTGGCTGCACAGAAAGTAGCCTACTGGTGCTGAAAAGGTGAATAGATTGTAGAATAGCCAAAGAAGATGTAGCATTGTTATAAAACCTTTAAAATCTCTAAACAATCACAAGTAGGGCAGTTCATCACAGTTCATCCATTGCGACTGGATTGATGAAAGGTCACTTACACCTGTAGGCTACATTGTATTTGGGAAAAGCAAAAGGTATCAGCATAATGTTATTTATTTATTTATTTATTTTTTATGTATTTTTAAACAAAAACATCTGTCAGTTCCATGCCGTTTTCAACAGCTATCAAAAACAAAGGTCATTTTTGGATGGATGGATTTTTTGTGAATGTTTCTTCTTCTACATAAGATTTTAGTCATCTTTAGTTCATGTAATACTTTATTGTCAATGCATAAATTAAGTAACAGTAGTCTGAAACGTTAATGCACAAATTAAGTAACAGTAGCCTAGTCTGAAACGAAATGCTGTTTTACATCTAACCAGTGGTGCAAATAACTGACATGTCCAAATGGGCCTTGATGAAATGCGTCGCTAGACTGTTCATACACATTTTAACGGGCCAAAGTTGAAGAGCTTTTGTCCGTTATTGTTAGTGCAAATATAGGCTGATTCATGTTCCCTTGCATTGTTTAACTGAGGTCCATGGCTAGTCTGGCTTTCATCAGACCAAGCTCAATCTTTTAAGAAATCAAAAAATAAATAGCGGGCAGATCAGGCTGGGTTCACCCAGCCTAGTCCATAGGCACCCGATATTGTTTAATTTTCCGATTGAGATATACACGCTCTGCAGAGGTGGAAAAAGTATGAAAATATTGTACTCAAGTAAAAGTACCAATACCTTGATGAAATATTACTCAAGTACAAGTTAAAATACCGATCTGAAAATGTACTCAAGTAAAAGTAAAAAGTAGTTCATTTAAAATGTACTTTAAGTAAAAGTTACTTAGTTACTTTTTTTTTTGGGGGGGGGGGGGGGGGGGGGGGGGTACCAGAACAACCAGTTTTACCAGGAGAGACTTTCTAATGAGGAGATACAGCACTCAAAAAATCCTCCATAGTAATGCATGGGGTTAGTTTGTAACAGTTGTCTACACATATCACAACCCTTCCGCGGCAAAACGTTGACATGTGAATACATTGAGCCAATCATGTGGTGTGTTGTAAAATACATTGAGCCAATCATGTGGTGTGCTGTGAAGACATCGTGCCAATCATCTGTTGTGATCTCGCTGCTGGAGCAAGATTGGTGTCGTGAAGCCTTACGCACACGCATTTCTGCCGAAATAGATGTACGATAAGTGCCCAAAGAGTGTTGCAATATGGCCGCCGAGTGGAGGTACTTGCCTGATAAGGATGTTGAGAAATGGAGATCTATGTGAAAAATCACCGGAGTTCTCCTTTAAGTTTGAGCAGTAGTTGATTTTCAAAGTTAGTTGCACTCATCCTTGGGTCGCTTTGCAGTGAACAGTAATCCAGCACAACTGAAAAGCCCCTCACAGGCAGCTGAGGCAGGCAGGCCAATGTTGAGTTGCAGAGTTTTTTTATATTTGGAAACGAGCAGAAGGTTCAGCAGATTAAAGGGCGTCGAACTCTGGGGGGAAAGTGGGAAGTATAGGGCAATGGAGGAGAGGGACCTTGAAAAGTGGAATACAGGGGGTACAACATTTTCATCAGGCATTAGTAATAACTCAGGTAATCCACACATCAAAAATCCAAACAACTCCATAAGTAGAGTCATGTGTAATGAAGTGGAATAACACAGGGAAAAAGTATTGAACACGCTAAGAAAAAGCACTAAGGCAAGGAAAGGGAAGGAACGAGCTGGAATCTGTAAGTAGTTAGAGATTAGTTATCCTTTCTATCTGCGCAAATTAATATAAGCTTGGTTAGTAGCTTACATATTGATGGGCTATAAAAAGGTTTTTCATTACCAAGGTGTCACACAAGAAACATTTCATGATGGATAAAAGCAAAAAGCTCAAACAGTTCTGGAAGTAATCTGGAACTAAAGATCAGGATTCACAAGAGGGACCCCTGGAATCTGTTTAGAACAATGGACCAAAATCACACCTGATACTGCGACTAATAAGTTTTGTCATACAGGAAATGTCTTGAAGCTTGAAAGGCTTTTCCACAAAGTACTGAAGAAATTTCAGTAGGCACGTTCAATACTTTTTTTAATACACAAAACTCTTATGTTTGGATTTTTTATATGCGTGTTAATATAATGTGTGGTGAAAATTTTGAATAGACTCACTGGAAGTTTAGGCTAATTACTGGACAAAAAAAAAAAGCGTTCAATACTTATTTCCGCCATATATTTATTTTACCTGAATATTTTAACTTCCAAATTAAATGTAAAAATGAATGTCAGACGAAATGTAAAGTTTGACTGACTGGATTTTGTATAACGTTACAAAACAGTGAAAACTGTCTAAGGTCACTCTCACTCTCCCTTGCTAAAGAGCTAAATGGTTTAGTCCGCCTGCACGATTCATAAGGTAGTCTCTTTTGTTTATTTAGTTGAGCATCGCTAGTAGTGGACCGCTAATTGTTGTGCTGCTGGTGCAATGTGTTTCTCGCCAAGAAAGCCAAGTCAGGTTACTAAAAACAAAGGCCAAAACAGGAAAAAGAGAGACATCAAAATGAGGAGAAACAACTGCTAATAAACTTCTTTCCATAGAAAGGTGAGCACAAACTTCAAAACACGAAATTCCATGGTGTTTGCTTGAATATCTCTGCAATCATTGGTGCTAAAACGAACTGAGACAACACATTGGAATAGCGAAAAATACAATTTTATAGGTTAGACTAATCTGATTCATCTCGTGATCCAGCTCCATCACTTTCAGAAAGACTGCATGGCGCCAGCTTGATTCATGTCCTGTTGTAGGCTATATGCTGATCATTATCACTAGGCTAATGGTTGGGCGCGATTTTTTTTTCTCTCCCTTTCTGTTTTCGTTAGTCTTAATTTTTTTTTTACTCAAGTAACGGATGGGATTTTTGATGTAGCGAAGTACAATACTTCACTCAAAAAGTAATCAAGTAAAATTTAAAATACCGATTTTATAAACTACTTAAAAAATACAAAATACACAGAAAAACTACTCAATACAGTAACGTGAGTAAATGTATTTAGTTACTTTCCACCTCTGACGCTCTGGCTATTCTAAATGCAAAAATGCATCAGGGAGTTATGACAAAACGGTAACTAACAAACTAGATCCTAATAGAAAGCTGTTAGCTTCCCTAAGCTACAGGTAGGATTATAAGGTAGGCCTATTTACAACATAAATTGTCAATAGGCTATGCTGGCGACACAAATAAAATCTCCTTTGGCTTACGCCTTACAGTATCAAGCGGACTTAAACTGTCATATCGTGGCGAAAAGTTGTAATAACATTCACGCAGCTCCATGAGTCAAGGAAAGCGCGAATGAAGTAGCCACTTCTAAATGGGACCCACTACACAGTAGCTTAAGGTGTTTTGCTAAAGCAGCCATAATGAAATGAAGGTGTCATTGTTTGGATACTTCACACACACGTGCTTTTTAATTTCACAGACTACAACTACCAAGCTGTAATCAAAGCACATCGATTCCCCTCTCACACCCTGCACGCACTTAAAACAAAATAAACAGGCGTCTCAGTCTCACGCATGTATAGGCAAAACTGTATCAGACCGGTGTAACGTTGGTAAATCTTCCATTGCACAGAATGATTTTGTAGCACGTGCAATAAATGACAGTCGAAAGATACAAACAGTGCTGCTATACATTTGCTTGGTATAACCGCATTTATAGTTTTCTACAAATGCAATAAATCAAATGCCTCCATCACTCAACCAACGCTAACGGTAACATTACCTAGGTCCTTATTGATATTACAAGATTAACGTACCTGCAGTAAAAACCAAGCATGTCCGATAAACATCCTCAGATTTATTTCGGCTTCAAGAAGAAATGGGAATTACACTTCATGTGAACATCGTCCTATCCTTATTAGATGTTCGCTGCGGTAAATTACAGTCCTTGTATAAAGCGTCCATTGTTTTTTCCAACCCACTTTTAACTTCCAACAAAATTACGTCTCACTGCAACGATGCACCATCTAGTGGACAAACGACTACTTCTCGCCAATACTGAAAATGCAGCCATGATGATGATGATGAATATTTATTTTGGCTTTCTTTTAATCCTACTGAATTTGTAATTATGTATCGGCCGTTCTAATACCGATAGTATGTGGGTGCCTGTGTGTGTGCATGTGTATATGTGTGCACCGCCATTTACAGGCCAATGAGTGTACAGTCACTAAAGCAGAATAATATTGCATTTTCATTTTTTACCGGGGGGTGGGGGTGCAAATCACAAATGAGTCATGAGCCAGGTTGATGTGGGCCCTTGAGACCAACATACCATAAAAGATTCTTCATCCTCAGTGCCACGGTTCAGGTAGTTATTTAGGAAAAACTGTTTTTTTTTTTTGCGGTTCAGGGGGCCCAGCACGGGGGGGGGGGGGGGGGTTGGTGGTGGTCCCCGGGGACGAAATGAAATTTTTCCGTAAAAGTCTAGTGGGGCTACATACCCACCAAATTTCATGTACCCCGGTGGTTTGGTGTCCCGGGTATCAATGACCAAAAATTCAGGGAGTAGATGACGGGAAAAATTCTTGAATTGTGTGCATGTGTGCGTGTACAAATTTATGTTTATGTGTGTGTGTGTGTGTATGTGCGTGCTTGTGTGTTTGCCTGCGTATGTGTGTTTGTGCATGTGCATGCATGCGTACATATGTCTACTGTGTGAGTATGTGTCATACGTATGATTACTGTAAATGTATGTGTGTGCGTGTGTATCTGTTTATGCACATGTGTGCACATGGAATGGGTTAACATGACCCCTGGAGGCAAACATACGGAAAAAATTGGTCATCCTAGGCCCTACAGTTCTCAAGATATTCACAGAGAACTGTGTCTGCCCTACCCTCCTTTCGGGGGGTCCAGTCCAGCGGGGGGGGGGCTACAGATCAAAACGAAGAATGACGGTTCCATGCTATCCATGTGGGGGTACATGCCCACCAAGTTTTGTGTACCCCGGTCTTTCAGTGTCCCGGGAATCCTTGTTGGTGTACGTCACTAAATGTACACATAAATTATTTTATTGTAAGGCCCCCCATGAACGAAAGTACACAAAACTTGGCATGCATTCGGAGGGTGTCATAATGATCCTACACTTTCAATTTCGTGCAGTTTTGACCATGTCAGCCAGAGATATTGTGATGAAAACACCTAATTTTTTGCTTTTTAATTTTTAACTAGGTGGCGCTATACATGAAATAAGTGGTAATGGGATGGGTTGACATGCCCCCTTAAGACCAACATACATAAAAAAGATGGACCTCCTAGGCCCTACGGTTCTCGAGATATTCACAGAAAACTGTCTCCGGCCACCTACAGGCCAGTTGGTGTATAGTAACATAAATTAATTTATTGTGTGGCCCCCCATGAACGGAATTCCACAAAACTTGGCGTGCATACAGAGGGTGTCATAATGATCCTACACTTCCAATTTCGTGCAGTTTTGACTATGTTAGGTCACAGATACCTTCAATTACAACACCTCATTTTTACTTTTTTGTGTTTAACTAGGTGGCGCTATACATGAAATGAGTGGTTATGGAATGGGTTGACATGGCCCCTTGAGATCAACATACAAAAAAAAAATGGTCCTCCTAAACCCTACGGTTTTCGAGATATTCACAGAAAACTGTGTCTGCCCTACCCTCCTTTCGGGGGTCCAGTCCAGCGGGGGGGCTACAGATCAAAACGAAAAACGATGGTTCCATGCTATCCATGTGGGGTTACATGCCCACCAAGTTTCGTGTACCCCGGTCTTTCAGTGTCCCGGGAATCATTGACGGAAATTTGGGCATGCGAAAAAGAAAAGAAAAAAAAAAAGAAAAAAAAAAAAATTCTGACTAAACCTATATGACTGCCGCTTCGCTGCGCGGCGGTCATAATAACATGACACTAAGACATGTGTAGCCGGGTGAACTTTTCACAGCTGCCAGGCGGATTGTGTGCATGTGGGGGCAGGACTGATAATGAGCAACAAATGTCTTCCTGTTTAAAACACGGTCTTCCGGCGTCATTTGTTTGTAACGTGTTGCCAGCGTCGGAAGGCTGGAACTGCTAGCGATACATCGGTCGTTGAGCGTGAATCACTTCAGACAAACCCTGGGTGGCAGCCAGTAGCGTTAGCGTTCATCACCAGCTGTGCAAGAGTATGCCGAAAGCCTGTCCCCCTCCTACCATTTGCATTTGTGTCTGTTTATGGTATTTTGTCTTTATTTTGGTTGTGTGTATTATTGTCCTGTGTTATTGTTATGTGCATCATGTATACTCTCTCCCTTTTTAAAGAAAACTAAGAAACTTTCTAAGAAAATGTCAAGACAAGAACTAAAAACAAATAAACTATACAAGCTAAACAGCCTCTATGTTCATTCACTTGAATAGCCTGCTCTGGTAGATTATATACTGCAACCAAACACTTTTATACACATACATCACAGCAAATTGAAAATAAGTAAATAAATAAAATAATAATCATGTTTAAATTAGTCTAATTTCCAACCGGCTGAAAATGTCCATGGGCAATGATGACCCGTGTGAAACTGCGCACAGCTAATGCAAGACTAACAAAGTTCTTTCACTGACCAACTCAGAGAATTTACTGGCAGTCTGGAGAGCAGAGCACCGGAAGAACAACAGTCTGAAGTCATGATGGGCTATCTTCCTGCTGATCAGCAGCTCGGTGGCTTTAGCAAAGAAAAGTTTGTTGCTCCCAACATCGACATCAGAGCTCCCCACGTCAGCACTCAATCCAGACTCCAGGCACCCAGCGTCAGAGGCTATACATTAACTAGGGATCGACCAATTATCGGCCTGGCCTATTATTAGGGCCGATATTTAGCATTTTTATTATAATCGGTATCGGTCATTTTTTCCACCGATAAGCCGATATTGAAATGGATAAAAAATTAAACGCACTATTTTGTCTGTAAAGCGTCTCTCACTCCCTGCATTTGCTACTCTGTGGTCAAGAGCATTGTCCCGCCCACTACACCGTCTGATTTGTTAGTTAGCACGAATGCAGCCAATCAGGATCGAAGACTGAACACAGACAAAGTTTAGGATTCTCACTGAGGCAGACTGAGCTGTAGCCTACGGAGCTATTTTTCGAAGGTAAGGAAGGTAGCCTACATTGCTGAAGTTGCAGTGAATCACAATCATCTACAGCGAAGTTACAAAAACACCACGTTGTAAGCTATTGTCTCTTTGATCCGGATCAATAAGTAAAGCACCCACTTCCTTCATTTAGCGAATTCCCGATTGATGCACGTTACTGATGCTGTTTACTAGTTAGCCCACAAACTCGGGTGCTGCGCGTCAGGAGTTCTCTGCCTCTGCCTCCGCCTCGTTCGTTAATTGTAACGGGACACCTCGGCGGACATAGTAGCCTACAGACAAGTCCTAAATTATGCGATAGCGAACGTCAAAAAGTCTAATAGCTCCTTTTTGAAACGGACTGTCAGAAAAGACTATGCATCCAGGGCCAACCGTAATTTAATCCGACCTGAACAAAATCGCGTCATGAGCTGGTTATTAACGTGCTTTTTAGGCTCTCAAAAGTGTAGCTTAGCCTTATAGCCTACACATGGACACAAATTGCATGCTTAAATAGCCTAACAACTATTTTAAAACTGTTTTGTTAAACTATTCAACCGTAACACTTGCCATCACGTATGCACCTCTTCCTCTCCCTCTCTCGTGCACTCACACACACACGATGGCAAAGCATCCTCTTTGTGACAGGTCCCTTAACAAGCACATAGCCCATTGTGCAGGCCTACTCTATGAAAATAATTGCTATCACTCAGCTCTTGGATTAACATGATACACAGGATTTACACTTGCAAAGTGATGCAAGTTGATAGACAATTGTGTATCAAAAGAAGAAAGAAAAGTTTGCATAATTAAATGATTTTTAATTACATTTTTGCAGCATATAGCCTTTACTATCTACCCTTTTTGACAACTGACATATCGGTTTTACATATTGGTTATCGGCCTCCTGTTTTGGTAATAATTGATATCGGTATCGGCCCTGAAAAAAACATATCGGTCGATCCCTAACATTAACGTTATGGCAACTCGCAGATCAGCCGCAGCTCGGTGGGTTGTGGCAGCTGCAGATCTCTCGCAGAGTAGGCCCATTGCCCTGAGCAATCTTTTCGTCCAGACAGAGGATGTGCAGCGTCAGATGGAAGAGGGACGGTTAGTCAAGGCAAGCTCATCAGCCCAGTCGAATAGAAACTAACGTTACCGTTAAAAAAAAACACCAAAAATTATTATCGAAAATAACGTAAATAAAGGGTGAAAACATTTAACTTGACAAAAAATAACAGAACATTACATAAAAACAAACTAAAACATGATGCCAGACGGAGTGGCGTGTCTCGCCAGCGTCCCCGTAACCTAACCAATGGCGAATACAGCGGGAAAAAACGTGTTTTCTTTTACAGTTCATGGAAAAAATAGTCTCATTAGGTAGAAGCTTTTTATTATTATTCGTAATTCACATATTAAATAATCGATTGCGAGTGACTGTCCACGTGATCTGCCAGAGTCAGCTGGGAGGAGCTCGTAACTCAGGCATAGGGACTCACGGCAGATATTGTGCAAAATTTTGGTTTATGGCTATGGTTTAAATGTCCTTCCTATTCATTAACATTAACATGATGACTGACGAAATACATTGCTATGATGTTCAATAAACCATTGTAGGCATACATTTAACAAGATATCATTATATCACATCAATCAAGTGTTTTCTGTAGGCTAGGCTACTGTGTGACATGCTTTACACTAGCATAAAAATCAACAATAGGCTATCAACACGTTTGCAGTATCACTGTTGCAGAAATCACATACAAGAAAGCATTCTCTTGATTGTACATTTTTGCACATTCCAACATAAGGAAGCAACATGAGGAAACTTGTCTTTTTTCTGCCTTATTTTACAAGCCTGCAGTATCACTGAGTACAGCTGTTACACGAGGGTCAGGTATCCCTTTATTATGACGCACTTCCTGCGATGGTCATTCCGTCTCAAAATAGACCTCTCCGGAATAAGTCCCGCATCCGAAACAGCCGTGTCCACCCAACTTCCGGGCGGCGAATGTCTATGGGAAATAACATGGCGTTTCGAAATATCATACCTGTCAAACATCTGTAGGTGGCGAAGTAGAAAAAAATGGTGGGCCAATTGGCCTACACATTTCTGCCATCAAGTTTCCACTGGATTTTTTGATTGTCGGTGCCGTTAAAGTAGAAATATATCAGTAAGAAGCACTAAGCTAACGCACGCTTCAGACGCCGCGACTCCCCGAGTCAAGGTTGCATAGCAACAGCAATGTTTCATAGTTTGTCTTCACCGAAATGGAGTTCGTGGCACCAGAGCCTGTCTACGGAGGTGGCACTAACCCTGCATGAAATCGTCATGTTTGATAGGTTGTTATACATTCTGAAAATGTTACTGTTCTGATAAAGGTCATGCAAAATAAAGCTATTGACTCAATACGACTCTTCCTCTGATTCCTAGACTGCTTATCATAATCTGTTTTTCATGAAAAAAAAAATCTTCTCATCATGTCTTTAGTGTCTTTGTCAGCGATTTCTTTCTTTTTCAAATATCTCAATAAGAGCCAACAAACTCTCATCACAGTCAAACCAAAGAGGTTGAACCTTGCAAACGATTTACTTTTATAGACCACTGAAATCACGCGTGAATCACACGTGAAAATGACCATCACGTTAGGTTGTGACTGGTTGTGAGCAAGATATAACGCCCTCCTCCGCCCGTGTACATCGGAACTAGCTCCCGGTTAGCATTAATAATCGTTTACTACTTTAAAAGCACCGACAATCAAAAATTCCAGTGGAAACTAGATGGCAGAAGTATGTAGGCAAATCGGCCCACCAGCTTTTTCTACTTTGCCACCTACAGTTTGACAGGTACGATATTTCAAAACGCCGAGACACGCCGCTCCGTCTGGCATCATGTTTTTGTATGTTTTTATGTAATGTTCGTAATTTTATGTAATGTCATGTTCATTTTTGTATTGATTTGTGTAGTTAAATGTATTCTCTCTTTATTTACATTATTTTTGATAGTTTTCGTGTTATTCTTAGTCCCTTTTAACGTTACTGCTTCCAAGTCCGGCTGATGTCGTTAACGTTGGTCCATTGGGAGCTTGCAATGGCTAACGTTAGCTTTTGCCCTGAACTGACATCCTTCCATCCATCCATCCATCCATCCGTGAGCGGTGCTGCACTTCACTGTCTGGTCGGGACAGCTGGACCTATGCTACTCTGCGAAAGATCTACCGCGGCCGCCGAACTGCTGCAGACCTGCAAGCTGCCATCTGCCTTGCCTGGAGTCTGGATTGTGCAGACTAGCTTCTAACGTTTGAAACTACGTTGAAGAACTGCAATCTCTCGGATTGAAACTCATCAAACTGTCGCTCTCTCATCAAACTCTCGCTGTCATAAGTCCACCGAGTTGCTGATCTGCAAGATCGCCCACGACTTCAGACGGTTATGCCAGAGAGGGTTAAAGCGGAGCATCAAGGATCTTTGGTTATGCTTCCAGTGATCTAGACTGTAGTCTAACTGTTACAAGTAGGGCCTACTAACGTCACTTACTGAAGGCCTGTTAACGTTAAATCCTCCGGGTTGGTCTGAAGACACAGCTGTAGCTACGCCATATCATTGCCATTGGACTGAGTTGGACTAAGTTAACATTGGCGCAAGGTAAAGCGACCTTGGGTGCTTTGAAAGGCGCTATGTAACAAATAAAATGTATTATTATTATTATTATTTCCCATAGACATTTGACGACCGGAAGTTGCGTGGACACGGATGTTTCGGAGGCGGGACTTATTCCGGAGAGGTCTATGACTTAAAGGAATACGCCACCCCTAGGTGAAATTGGGTCACTCCCCGCAGTCCCTAGAGTTGGATGAGTCGACCCAGCCATTGTCCTAATCTAGAAACGGCCCGGTTAGCTTTAGCTTAGTGTAGTCGCTGTAACGCGATATCAGATAGCATGTCATTGCAAAAGTGAATCAAATAACTCAAGATTTTTTATCATTATTTCTTGTAACCTGTACATTCACATCGAGTACAAATATCAATGCAAATTAACACGAAGGGATTTACTAGACCAATTTAGATTTGGAACTATTTTCGGGCATAGCACCGGCAAAGCACCGCTGCCAGGCGCAAAGACATCACGCAGCATCTGTAAACCCTCAACGTCCGGGCAATACACCAGCGTGACTACCAAGTTCTCTGCTACTAGGCTGACACTGACAGGTGGGCTTTCTCTAAGAGTTCTAATGGCGATGAATATGGAAGATTACACGATAGACGAAGATGATGACTTCGACTACCAAGATCCGAGACCCTACCTTTTCGAACCGGAGTTCACTGAAGAGGAGTTGCGAGCTTTGGATCTGGGAAGGGAGGACATTGCGGCTAGTCAAGGTGAGTCGGATGAGAGAACGGGAGCAAACACGAACTGGTGGTGTGAGTGTGGAGTGTGTGTGCCAACTAGGGCTGGGATAAACGATTATTTTTTAAACGATTAATCTAGCGATTATTTTTTCGATGCATCGATTAATCTAACAATTCATTTTTTCAGTCCGATTTGATTTCGATTCGATTATCGATTATCTCCCCATTAATTCACTAATAGCAACTTATACATGTTTATTTACATATCTGAATGAAAAAACATGAATTCTTTAACATTGCAATATATGTGTTTTGCTGTTAAGATTCCAAAATAAAAGACTATACAAGTGCAAAGTAATGCATTCTTAGTCAGAGGTAGCATTCAATAAAGTTCAGTAGTGTAGGCCTATGTCTAATTGAGTGCCTGTCATTTTAAGACGTTCGTGTGGGAATCCTTGCAATTAACATGAACACATAGTTAAAAGGCTGCTGATGTGTGGATGCAATTCATAACGTAGTTAGTTCAAATAAAGGTTCGTACTTCTCCTTTGGACAAGCACTTTTGAGTCTTGGAAAACACTTTTCCATTTACATTGGGATTTTGCAAACATTCAGAGTCAATAAAATGAGCCCTGCATGAATAACGAATACAAGCAGCTGCAAGTAAGCATGCTAAACTTGACATCCAAACAGTATTCTAACGTTAGCTCTGAGATACTGCTTGATTGCATACTGTAACTTAACTTAGTCTCCTCAATGTACTATGTTGCAGAGTTTACTTTAACTTTAATGCAGCAGTTTTGAACAAGCGCAGCATGGTCACGATGCTAAGCGGATTTAATAGCAATTTAGCCCACTGTGTTCTATGCAGTGCTTCTATGTGGTAACAACAATCGTGAATATTTTGTTAAATGCCCATGCAGAGGAGGAGCAGCGGGCTCGTTACGAGAGAGAGCGGGCGGGGCGAGGAAAGGCTGTGTGAGTAACAAGTGCAGCTCAATGAAATTATTTTATCTTATCTTTAATAAGAAAACACTGAAGGTGTAAAATTAAAAATATTTAGCACACGTTATGCTTGATGAATCGACGCTCATATTTTGCGTCGACGTATTTTTTGCGACGACGTCATCGATTACGTTGACGCGTTGTCCCAGCCCTAGTGCCAACCCATGCCGACTGAAATGGAGTGTTTATGCTGTGCAGAGTGGGATAAAATACTGCCATCGATGGTGGGCAACGCTCCCGAAGAGGAGCGTGACCGCACTTGTGTCACTGCTACCGACGACTTCTCAGCAATGATCCATCCTGCAGTCCTCAGTTTTTTTTTCCACATTCCACACTCACACCACCAGTTCGTGTTTGCTCTCGTTCTCTCATCCGACTCGCCTTGACTAGTCGCAATGTCCTCTCTTCCCAGATCCAAAGCTTGCAACTCCTCTTCAGTGAACTCAGGTTCGAAAAGGTAGGGTCTTGAATCTTGGTCATCATCTTCGTCTATCGTGTAATCTTCCATATTCATCGCCATTAGAACTCTCACGGCTCGTGTCCATTATCGCGGCAAAGCCCACCGCGCCGCACATAGCCCATTGATTTCCTATGGAGAGCGGCAAGGCGTGGTTTATGCTTCCGCAATGCACCTTGGGAAGGCGGCGCGTCAAGAAGTTGGGCTCGGCTGAACTTTATGCAAATGAGAGCGGTTAACGCGAGGCGGTTAGCCAATGAAAGTACATCTTCGGTAAACAAGTTCTGTCCTTTGCTCTAGTCTTCCGGTCCGGAACAATAGCCTGCCAGAAAGATTTGTTCCGCCTGATAATCGTGTAGGTTTTATGAAAATATATTAAGCTATATAGTGGCGAAGAAGTTAAGTTTAGAACAAGTTCGCTACTGCACCCTATCAAAAAGACCTTGTTGGCGACTTGAACCAAGACAGAATGTGCTTTGGAGGAACATGTCAGTGATATTTGTGAGTGTTTCAATAAAATATGTTAACAGTAGTAGGCTACCTCCACTTTAGTAGCCTAGGTTAGCTGGCATTGTGTAATTACAAAAAATAAAACATTACACCATACACTTTAGCCTATACACGCCCACAAGCGGCGACGGGCGGCGCCGCAATAATGGACACGAGCCGTTAGAGAAAGCCCACCTGTCAGTGTCAGCCTAGTAGCAGAGAACTTGGTAGTCACGCTGGTGTATTGCCCGGACGTTGAGGGTTTACAGATGCTGCGTGATGTCTTTGCGCCTGGCAGCGGTGCTTTGCCGGTGCTATGCCCGAAAATAGTTCCAAATCTAAATTGGTCTAGTAAATCCCTTTGTGTTAATTTGCATTGATATTTGTACTCAATGTGAATGTACAGGTTACAAGAAATAATTATAAAAAATCTTGAGTTATTTGATTCACTTTTGCAACGACATGCTAGCTGATATCGCCGGATTACAGCGACTACACTAAGCTAAAGCTAACCGGGTCGTTTCTAGATTAGGACAATGGCTGGGTCGGCTATAAAACGCTTTGGCTCACTCATCCAACTCTAGGGACTGCGGGGAGACTCAATTTCACCTAGGGGTGGCGTATTCCTTTAACTCCCTCTCGGGGATTGGGTGACCGCTGTTACGTCATCCGGAGAAATAATCTTTGGTCACCGCTATTGCCCGATTTCCGGCTCCCATTGACTTAAATTGAACACATATAAACAAAACAAAACGTCAATTATGTGCTCAAACTAACGCCGCTGACTTGCCAGCAACCATTCCATGTTGATAAGAAACTACATGTACAGCAAAAATAACAAAATTTGGATCAAGCAACGTGGAGAAATCTCAGGAGGAAGAAAATTGGTGTTGCGTGACGGGAAGTGCTTTGCATTTCCCCTTGTCCATGAGTCACGTATAACAGGTTACTCTGGTGGCCGTTATCCCTTACTTGTCCGAGTAATTACAGTACATTCAAAAACATACCTTCATATTACATCACAATTTATAAATGAACAAATTTAAAAAGACAAACACAATATATTAGACGGATTACACAAATAATTAGTAAGAAAAACAAGATTTCTACCATAATTTCCTGTTAAATTAAATATTTTATGGCGCTATTGCCCTGTACAGCCACCAGATGACGCCATTTCACTGCTAGGTTTTCCATTCAAAAAAGCCCCGAAGTGCAGTGAAATGCTGCCATCTAGTGGCCTGAAATATGTAATTTAGCCCATTACATTTATTAGAAAAGAAGCGACCGTCGAACTTCCTTGTCAATTATTCGTGTAATCCAGTGGTCCTCAAACTTTTTTTTTCCGAGGGCCAGCTCACTATGCCTGGCTTTAAGGGCCAGAGACTTGAAGTATATCAGTAACAATAAATAGCTTAGTGCTGTGAACAGCAGCAATCTACCTTAGTTGAATATTCCATTACATTTAATCATAGGCTACTGCAATTTAATACCATTGTTAGCTGTGTTTATATTGCCATCATGCCATATCAGTGTAAAATGTAGCTCAAATGAAATATAAAAAATGTGTAAACTCTGAACTCTGTGTCTTCGCATACACAGCTTAAGTTGTGAACAAGCAATATCCTACAAATAATTTAAAGTTCTCAAACTATGAGTTTTATGAAGTGCTGGCAAAAACATCTGAAATGACCACTTTCACTCACCCGATGAGAACTTTGTGAACAGTGAATTTGTACCATTTGAACAAGTGAATAAAAAATAGAAATAACTAGAAAATGTAATTTCGGGGAAATTACCAGTGCATGAAAGTATAAACATACTGTATATTAACATAAAATGCAAAACAAACTTTTATTTGGAAACAGTTGGCAGGAGTCATAGTTGATAACAACTGACAGTTAAAATGGCTGAACAGTTAAATAGTTGAGTAGTTTAAATAGTTATATTATTTAATAGTGAATTATTGTAGTGAGGACATTTATTTTGAAACAGTTGTGGGCAGAGGGAATAGTTGAACAGAATCTGTAGTCTTAAGAGAGCCAGATTGTATGCTTAAAGCCTGAGACAGAGTATATAGTTTAAAAGTTGAATGTAGATAGTGTAATGGATGTTGATAGACAGATTGTTTAATGGATGTAGATGGATGGGTGGATGAGTGAATGGTTTGAAGAGGATGAATGGATAAAAAGTTGAATGGAATGTGCCGTATATCCTTGTAGAATGGAGAGACACAGAGCGAGTTGGCCTAGTTGAGCAGAAAGCAGTTGATACAGGTGCAATCCGTTTAACTGGCCCTTTGATGGATCCTAGTTGAGCAGCTGGAAGTTGATACAGGTGCAAATCAAGTTAATTAGCCGATTATGATATCATAGTGCCAATGCAAAGTCTATGGGGAAAAATAAGCTTGTTGTTGAATGGTTGTTGTTTTTGTTGTGTGGTGGTTGTTTGTGGTTGTTGTTATTATTATTGTTGTTGTTGTTGTGTGGATGTTTGTAATTGTTGTTGTGTGGTGGTTTGTTATTGTTGTTGTGTGGATGTTTGTAGTTGTTGTTGTATGTCTGTTGTGCATGTTTGTGTGAATGTTTGTTGTTGTTTTGGTTGTTATGTGGTGGCGCTTGTTGTTGTTGTGTGGTGGTGGTGGTTGTTGTTGTGGAATTGTTGTTGTTTTTGTTGTATGGTTGTTGTTGTGTGGCGGTAGTTGTTGTTATTGTGTGGTGGTTGTTTGTTGTTGTGTGGTGGTTGTTTGTTATTGTTGTTGTGTGGTGGTTGTTGTTGTTGTTGTGGGATTGGTGTTGTTGTAATGCTGTTGTGTGGTGGTTGTTAATATTATTGTTGTTGTGTGGATGGTTTGTTGTTTTTGTTGTGCGGTGGTTGTTGTTGTGTGATGTTTGTTGTTGTTGTGTGGTGGTTAATCCTGTTTTCTAGTCCTATATTAAATCTGTCCCTTTACTTGTGTTTTACAGGGCCTTGCTCCTGACCTCAACAGAACACACACAAAAATAAGTGTTACTACATAAGCCATACTTATGTCAGCTTATCTGTGGTTTTCCTGACTGATGTTTGGAGAGCAAGGAATCCAATGTTTGACTGCTCTTCAGTTCCACCTTTAATCTGTGGGGAGAGGGCAGTGTGCAATAGAGTGGTGAAGTCCCGCCCCTTCTACTTCCGGTCCATGGGACCTATCTTTCAAAAAATTATGAACGGGAGTTAATGGAGAGATAACAATTTATTTTTTGGTCCAGTTTGAATTGTGCCACAAATTTCACATATGATGTGTGTGAATTTAAAAGATAATTTTTCACGTCAAGAAAGTACTGTTGTTCGATAGACTTCAAAAGTTATGTTGGTTTTGTGCGAATCCACTCAGTGGACTACATCTCTCATCTCGAACGATGTACGTCACCAACGTAATGAAACGATAAGAGCTGTTATGCTAGTTAACGGTTGCATCTTGCTGCCTGCTATGTCACTTAACAGTATGTAATGTACAGTCTATGGACGAATACAACTTACCTGATGTGTTTAATCCTCTGACTCATGGTATTTTCTTCGGCAAGGAAAGCCCAATTAAGACCAGTTACTGGTATGCTTGTACAATCTAGTGTGGCTGTGAATGAGCTAACGTCACTAGCGCGACTGATGGGTTTGTAGTCGTTGGAATTACGATCTTTCACAATGTTGTAATTCAATAGTTACGAAACAAACTGCAAATGTCTTTACATGAAAAATTGTCTTTAAAATTGACAAACATCATATGGGTAATTCAAGGCACAAGTCAACCGGGACCAGAAAATAATTTATTTTTCGCCATAGACTGCCGTTCAAATTTTTTTGAAAGATAGGTCCCATGGAGGCAAACGGAAGGGGCGGGACTTCACCACTCTTGTGTGTTGGAGAAGCTTCCTCATGAGACAATGTGCTGTGTATTGGGGGGGGGGGGGGGGGGGGGCAGTGAACTGCAAGTATGTAGAGGAGGCTTACTGTAGCAAGCAGAAAGGCTACAATCAAGGACATGGGTAGATAGATGGAGGAGAAAACAAAAATAATAAATAAAAAGTTCTATGGAGATGTGCAAAAGTTGGAGAAAGTCAGATATGTGTGTGTGTGTGTGTGTGTCAATTCAATTTCAATTTATTGTGCTTATATAGCGCCAAAACATTACACATGTATCATGGCGCTTTACAGAATGTAGGCAATCAGAGAAAAAGAAAAGAGGGAGAAAAGAAAAGGAAGAAAGAAAGAAGGAAGGAAGGAAGGCCCATGGGTAACAGGGGCGAGGAAAAACTCCCTAGAATTGGAGATACATATACACTGTGTGCAAAATTATTAGGCAAGTTGTATATCTGAGGATTAATCAGTCAATCAAAAATGTTAATAAACCTCAAACCTGAATATTTAAGAAAGGGAAAGGGAGAGTTTTGGCTTTCTCAGGAGAAAATATATGTGTGCAGAATTATTAGGCAACTATTGGTGTGCAGAATTATTATGCAACTAAATAAAAAACTAAAATTTTCCCACTCCACTTGTTTATTTTCATTTCCTAGAGTAAGAATAAAAAATAAACAACTCAAAATGTACAAATAAACACTTCATGAAATATTCAGTGACCAATATAGCCACCCTTCTTTTCAATAACTGTCATGAGCCTTCCATCCATGGAGTCTGTTAATTTCTTGATCTGTTGATGATGAACATTTTGTCCAGCAACAACCACAGCCTCCCAAATGCTGTTCAAAGGGGTGTATTGTCTTCCCTCACTGTAAATCTCACATTTAAGAAGGGTCTACAAGTTCTCAATGGGTTTAGGTCAGGTGAAGAAGGGGGCCATGTCATTATTCTGTCATCTTTAAAGCCTTTGCTGGCTAGCCATGCAGTGGAGTACTTGGATGCATGTGATGGAGAATTGTCCTGCATAAAAATCATGGCCTTCTTGAAGGATGTAGATTTTTCTGTACCACTGCTTGAAGAAAGTATCTTCTAAAAACTGGCAGTAGCTTTGGGAGTTGATTTTAAGTCCATCTTTAACCCGAAAAGGTCCAACTAGCTCATCCTTAACAATAGCAGCCCATACCAGTACCCCACCTCCACGTTGCTGGCGTCTGACTAAGTGGAGCTCTGTACCCATTAGTGATCCAGCCACGGGTCCATCCGTCTTGTCCGTCAAGAATCACTCTTATCTCATCTGTCTATAAAACCGTTGAAAAATCTGTCTTCAGATATTTCTTGGCCCAGTCTTGACGTTAAACTTATGAGTCTTAAGTGGTGGTCGTGTTTCAGCCTTCCTCACCTGGGCCATGTCTCTGAGCACTGAACACCTTGTACTTCTGGACACTCTAGGTAGGTTGCATTTCTGGAATAAGGCCGCACTGGATGTCAATGGGTTCCTGGTAACTTCATGTTTAATTATTCTCACGTCTCTAGCAGTTATTCTGCGCCTTTTTTTCTCCACATGTTTCTTGCAACCCTTTTGACTATTTGCAACAAAACGTTTGATTATTCGGTGATCACGCCTCAATATCTTTGCTTCTTCAAGAGTGCTGCATCCCTGTGAAAGGCATTTTAAGTTTTTTTGCTTTTCAGAGTCTGTTAAATCTCTTTTTTGGCCCATTTTGTCTGAGGTAAAGAAGCTGCCTAATAATTATGCACACCTTGATTGTAGGGTGTTGATCACTTTAGGCCACACCCTCCCTCATTACACAAATACACATCAACTGATAATGCATAAATCCAATTAGCAGTCAGGTTTATATAGGTTGGAGTTAGAAATATGCATAAAAATTATGATAAGGTAAAAATACTCACTTGCCTAATAATTGTGCACACGGTGTAGGAAGAAACCTCGAGCAGATCCACGACTCAAGGGCCTGGCCCATCTGCCTAGGGTCAATAAGGATAGTAAGGTCTATAAACAATGACAAATGCATATGACAGTCAGGTGTGGAGAGAAGGACATGGTGTTTAAAGCACCTGAGGTGAAGGTTACAGAAGGTGGGATGATTACGTGTCCGGTATGATAAAGCATAATCATGATTTAGTGAGAGAAAGTGCAATAGTCCGGCGTCGGAATTGTCCAGGAAAGAAAGTTGTGATGGGGCCAGTGGTGGGTCAGCAGACAGGCCAGAATCTGGGCAGAGTTGTCATAGGCAGGTGATGGGGCTGTACGGGCCAGGAATCCAGGTAGGGGGACAGTAATACAGCAGTCAAGGATGGGACTTCAGGTGGGATGGGTAAGAGGAGGGCCAGGCACACGGATGGTTGATGACTGGTGATGATATACCTCACAAGTGAGGTACAGTAAGGGAGAAGAAAGAGAAATGTAGAATGTGTTAGTATTACTTGAAATCAATGTGGTTAATGTCAAGAAGTGATCAGTAGTGCTATATATTGTTACAGTAAATCATAGTGAGAATGGGCAAGAGAGGGAGAGTTGAGAGAAAGAGGGTAGGAGAGAGAGGAGAGGGGAGGGGGTTGTACGGCATGGCACATGAGAAGTCCATGACAGCACTATGCTATAGCAGCATAACTAAGGCATGGTGAGGGGTAGTCAACACCAGCGCAGGTATGGTCAATGACCACCATCTCACGCGCGACTGGGGTGCCAGTCACACGAGGACTCAGCAGGGTGGTCCATTCCAAAATCCCCGAGATGGGTGAAGTTCCACACCGCACCATACCTAACTATGGGAGGCAGTAAAGAGGTATGGTTTAAGTCTAGACTTAAAAATAGGGAGGGTGTCAGCTAATCGAATTGAGGAGGGTAGATTATTCCAGAGGAGGGGTGCGCGATAGCTAAAAGCTCTGCCACCTACTGTCGTTTTTGAGATTCTTGGAATTACAAGAAGGCCAGTATTCTGTGATCGTAACGGTCTGGGTGGGTTATATGAGACTAGGAGATCTTTAATATATTCTGGTGCCTGGCCATTAATGGCTTTGTACGTTAGAAGTAATACTTTGAAGTCAATGCGACTTTTAACAGGCAGCCAATGTAGAGATGCCAGGATAGGGGAAATATGTTCATATTGTTTAGTTCTAGTGAGTGTGCGAGCAGCTGCATTTTGTATAAGCTGTAAGCTCTTTAGACAGGTGTTATTGCAGCCAGCATACAAAGCGTTGCAATAATCAATCCTTGAGGTTACAAAAGCATGGATTAATTTTTCAGCATCTGGTAAGGATAAGGACTTCCTTATCTTTGAAATGTTCCTTAAGTGATGGAATGAAGTTTTGGTAATCTGTTTTATGTGATTACTTAGTGATAGGTCTTGGTCAATGTAACTCCTAAATTTTTAACACTTGTGGATAAGGATAGTCGAAGATCAGTAAATGTAGCCTGTGATGAGGATAGGATGTCCCTCATCTTTTTAGGACCTACAACCATGACTTCTGTTTTATCGGAGTTCAAAAGCAGGAAATTATTTGTCATCCATGTCTTTATATCTCTTATACATGTGTCAAGTTTGGCTAACGGAGTTAATTCGTCAGGTTTTACGGAGAGGTATAGTTGTGTATCGTGTGTGTGTTTTGACGTGTGAGGAAATAAGAAAATAAAGTAAATAAAAGTAAATAAAACTTTTACGTCAATATAAAAATATATACAAAATAAATCGCCTAAACGAAAAATAAATAAATTACTGTTTGTGTAGTGTTCAATGTTGATATCTTTCTTATTAGTCTTTATAAATAGGGGAAAGACCAAACAGGATACAACAAGCTAATCGAGGATTTGAAAGTGCTTTATCCACAATATTGGCCATGTGACGCGCTGTTTGGGGAGAGAGAAGTTGAGACGCTCTGCCAGCAGTTTTGCATCGATAGCCCGCAAATGTCATCAGGGCTTTCAGGGAATACCACCTCTACCATCTCCTCCCTACTCTTCATTTGCCTTGTCGGCCCGCCACTTGCCCGGTTCAACCCCTTTCCTTACGTGAGGTCATGGATTTCTAAAGGACATAGGTGTAGAGAAAGAAGCAGGGTAATGGAGGCCGGGGGTCTGGATGCTGTATGGGCCACTTTGGACGATACGATAGGAAGAAATTGCGCTTCCACGCTACTTTAGCGCCGAGGCTATTAGCCCCTTGTTGGACTGTTTTGTTGGTTCCCCTGTATCTCCTGTTTTCCCGGTCTGTGTGTGTGTGTGTGTGCGCGTGAGTGTTTGTGTCTCCCGCTCCCTCTCTGTGTCATATTATGTGTCAGTTCCAATGTGTTTTGTTTGGGGGGAGGTGTCCGGGGGGAATAGGGGTTCAGATAGGTATTCAGATGTGTCAATCAGAAATTACTAATCATTCCACGCTGTATCTAGTTGATTATTGATTACTGTGTGGTCATCATTGCAATATATAGCGGTTACATGCAGCTATTCCGACATGCCGCTACTTAGACATTGGCGTCTAATTGTCGAAGTGGCGGCATTAACATTAATTTTCAAGCGTCCCACTACTGCGACAATTTTTTTTAGCCAATAACTTCAACCGAAAGGTGAGTCGCGTTTCAAGGAGTCCAAGAGTGCGCCTCACACACACCAGCTGTTGAACAGTGTATTTTTCGTGTTTAAGAGCTAAAAAAGTTGATTAGAGAGTCACATTTGAAATGTCGGGTAGCCTAAATTATAGTCTATAGCGCGTGCATCTCAGAGGAAGAGATTTTGGAGAGAGAGAGGATTTAACCTAGGTGATGATTATTTGTGTCTGGTGGTAATTAGACTTGAGTATGGATACCTACGAATTGTTTTGAATAAAAAAAGATAAGACAACAAATGAAATGTGACCCTGCAAGGCGAAACCAGTCGTTTTGGTAAAATTTACAAAATTAAGTTCACACGGCCATAAACTAAACTTTCCAATAATATGCATATCAAGGGTATTGCAAATAGTATTGGATAGTCGCCGACCCTCATTAGATGTGGATATTTGGAGGTTAGGATAGCCTTCAAGAAACAAGGTTATCGCAGTTGCTGTGAGACATAGTGCCCTTCTCCAGTCTCTCTCAAAATCAAAACACACCCAATTCACACTTGGACTTTTCGATTATGTTTCTAAATGTTGGGACTGATGGACACTGAACTCTGGGGGTTATTTGAACGTTCGTTGTGAAGTGGTTTACTGTAAAAGGAGCGTTGGATATCCCGCCTGTCTTTGCACAATTATAGGGCCATGATAATGCATGCGCTAGCCTAGAGCCGAGATAAAGAAGACTAAATAAATATGCAGACATGTTATGTGCAATTCAACAACTGCACGCATGACATAAAAAAGATATATTCCTAGCCTACATTATTGTGTAGTAAATTGAGTTTATTCAACCTGCTGGCAAGACAAAAAAAAGCGTTGCACATGGCTTTATCATTGTCCTCTAAAATGCAATATAAGCAACTTGAATATATCACACATCCAGTTTGAACACCCTGATGGACACTGAACTCTGGGGGTTATTTGAACGTTCGCTGAAGTGGTTTAGGCTACTGGAGCGTAAGAATTCTAACTTGACTCTCGCTAGGCGAAATGAAATTCATCTGGCGAGAGTCAGGTTGTAAGAATTCCGCCCATCTTTGCACAATTGGCCATTGATTGACGGCCATTAATTAATTAATATAGGTGGCCTGCACGCACAGAGTTTGTTTGATGCATGGAGTTTCTGACCGTTTTCCCCTGAGAGCTTAGAGAATAAAATGAGGAGAGCTACCTGTGTTTTACATAATGTGTAACATTTATTGACATGGCCAGTTCA
This sequence comes from Alosa sapidissima, assembly GCF_018492685.1. NCBI lineage: Eukaryota > Metazoa > Chordata > Actinopteri > Clupeiformes > Clupeidae > Alosa > Alosa sapidissima. The sequence continues at coordinate 31,062,484 of NC_055961.1, read as the reverse complement.
AAATCAGCTGAGGTTTTGACTGAAATGTGTGCCGATATCAATTATTGGAAAAAACATTGTTTGGAGTGGATGGCGGGTGGATTGTTGATGTAGCTGCAGGTGCAGATGACATGACTAGCTCATCCATGCATCTAGGATGTTGGAATTTGATTGGATAGGCCTACAGGAACTGCAGAGATAAACTGAAAATGAGGATTGGTAATGTCGGAATAGCGGTACTAAAAAAAAGTAGGGGCGTGTCTAAATAGAGGCTAAAAAAAAGTAGGGGCATGTCTAAATAGAGGCATGTCGTAATAACGGTATGTCGTAATAGAGGGTTGTCGTAATAACGGGATGTCGTAATAAAGAGTGAACCCCATATATAGCATACTATAGCCTATATGTTTTTATTTCGGCCTATGCGTAGAGTGTTTGTCTAGTTTTTTTCGATAATTTGATAATGGATAATTGCTGTTTTTTTTTTTTACATTTTACACATGCAGTGCAGTGTGTTGCAAGTTCTGAAACATTGCCCTGGTGTACACACCGCGTTGTTTAGTTTTTTTAGTCAGAGCTATGTAGGCTACGCAGGTTTTTTTGTTGTTGGTCCGTAACCTCAAATCCCCGTTTTGAGTCGCTGGATCTACCCCGCCTTTGCGCTCCGGCACCTCCCATTTTACAAATTAAGCACTGAGTACTCCGTCTGGAATCGCTCTCGTTCACTTCATTTACTTCGGCAAGTTGTCTCTGAATCAACCAGCGAACAGAGGGCGTTCCTGAGAGCGATTACGTTTAAATTGCAAGCCTATCGTTATCATTGTGTCCCCCGTGGGTAACATACGTCATTACCAAACGTCAACAACGCCAACAACCAAGAAATAAACGTTTGCCAATGGATGCAAAGTCAGAGAGTCTGGTATCCAGGCTAGACTAACCTCACCTGGAGCAACAAAGCAGCCAGTATGTAAAGAAGGCTCACTAATGGCACTATTTGAGGAGGCTGAAGCCTGCTGGCCATGATGCCTCAGCCCTCTTCAAGTCCTTTTCATCAGTTATGAAGGAGCTTTCAAAGTGAGAAATGAGCATGAACTCATTTTTGTTTTGATTTATGATATCTGCAAGTGAGATTTTTGAGGTTTGAATAATTGTAATTACGATATCTACATGTGAGATTACAACAATAATAATGAATGTAGTTATACAAACTGAAATGACTTAAGTAACTATTTTCCAATTGTCCTCCTCTGTTTATGGTAGACCAAAACTATGTGCACAAAAGTTTGCAGGAAGGTGGGACATGTTAAATTTTATTTTTTTTGTTCATAATTAAAGGTTTGAGAAGAAAAAGGACCACAACTTGAAAACAACACAACTTGCATTGTTTAAACACTTTAATCTCTGTGTCAAAATAGGGACAACACAGTTTGTGTTGTTTCCAGCACATTTGTTTTAAGAGTATACTTGATTTTGTTCCCATCTATCAACATCTTATCATGTATCAATATGTTGACAATAAAGCATCTTTGATTTTGAAAAAGTCTCACTGATTTCCTTCTATGTTCTTGGGTCTTTATTATCTTTATTATCTGACCACTGACCTAACTGACTAACTGACTACACTCTGACTATATGGTCAGCACAAGGCCTTAATTAACCTTAGGTAAGTCTGTTTTCATCCAATGTATTATTATATGTGCAGTTATGAAATAACAGATATTGATAAACAAAAGTTCTTAAATCACAAATGTGCTGATAAAGCCAATTTCGGTTGCTATGGTGGTTGTATGGTGGATTTTCATGATTTAAAGGGATGTAATCATGGGTTTTCATGTTTTAGAAGAATGTACAGTAGTCATGAGTGTCATAAGTTTTTATGTCACTGCATTTGCTGTGAGCAGAGTGAGATCATTGTATCCTGTGTAGGCCAGACCAACTATCAGAGGAGTGGGGTGAGTGGAAAAGTACTGGGGGTACCAGGATGAGAGCATCTCCTTACATGGTCAAGGGAAGGGGGGTGTTATCCAGCTGGTGAGCACCGGACAGGACAGGGAGTAGGAGGCCGCTGTGTCTTATGATTTAGGGCCTGTTCAGCTAGGAAGAGAATTAGATAAGAAGGCCCTATTTCCCCAAACTGGAAAGAACTAGAAAACCACATTTTACATATGTCCTATGCATTAGACAGGTTTGCATATAGTTTTATGCATGATGGGAAGATGGTTTCCACCAATGTAAGTGACCCTGCTTAATGCTGATTGGTGAAAGGATGACGTGAGAGGGTGGCACTTCTTGAGGGCCAAGGGGTATAAAATATAGTGTATAGCCCTCCGTAGGCAGATTTCGTCGGGGGCCCCAGCTGATGACATCTCCTCCCTATTGCTTTGATGGTTGGTCTGGACTTTGGTTAGGCTGTACTATCATTGCAATATGGAGAATAAAGATCAACAGTCTTCAGAAAGTCTTCTGTCTACATTGTCTCCTTCGGACGCCTTGTTCCAGAGTGCTAAATTACTAAAAATAGTCAAGTGGTAATTGTTAATTGGAAAATTGGATTCGGAAGTGGACTTTTTCCACGACAGTTGCTAGTTTGACGTTATGGTGGTGGTTGTTAGGTTGTTGGTAGGTTAATGAAGATGTTTGCTAGGTTGTTGCTATGCTAAACATAGTGGTTGCTATGTTGCTAGGTTATTGCTAGGGTAACTGAGAAGGTTGCTAGGGAGTTGCTATGTTGGCATTGTAGTGGCGGTTGCTAGGTTGTTGCTAGGGTAACTGAGAAGGTTGCTATGGTGTTGCTAGGGTAGCTATGGTGGTTGTTATGCTAAATAAAGTGGTTGCTATGCTGGTTGCTAGGGCAGTTGGTTGACAATATCAAAGTGGTTGTTAGGTTGTTGCTAGGGTAATTGAGATGGTTGTTACCGTAAAACTTAAAATAATCGCCGAGTCCCAAAGAGACGCCTGTCTCTTTTAAACGCTTGGCGTGGCTACAGGTTTGGGTTAAAGGCCGGTCTCCAGTAGAGGCCTGGTCTGTTTTTTAGTTTTGGGTTGTATTTAATCTTCTAAAACCCGTCAGATCGTCTGTTTAAAGCCCAATTCACACCTAAGATTCGCAATGACACAAAACCGTTACAGAAAGGAGTGTGAATTAGATGTTGCACGTCGTTTCAAGCCGTTGCAAAGCATTCACCATGTCTGGTCACAGTTGCAAGGTTTTAGAATGTTGCATCAAGTTGCTGCTCATCTCGTCGCAAATCTTGGGTGTGATTTGGGCTTAAGTATGGCGCAGACTGCGCACATTATGATTAGATGGCATTGAAAGACTGCGGTGGGGAAAAGAGTTAGAGTTCCAAATTGTATAACTTTTTTTTCAATATGAACTATGCCTATATGTCCGACTTCGTCATCGTTCAATTCATCCCTTGTGTTTAAAATTTGCGGATAGGCCGATGGTAAGCTTGTTTTTATGCTGGCAACAAAACCAGAACGGTTCGCGAACGTTATTCTTTATTATTGTAAATGCCATGGCGATAAAGAGAAAGAAAGAAGTCAGAAAAGGAATTTACCTTAGACTAGGCTATATCAGAGCCCGTCTACGGACATTCTCTGGCTATACAGGTATACTGAAATAGGTTAATGATGTAAAGTCAAGTGCGACTTCTATGGCACAGTTTTTATTGATGAGTCGGAGTGGCAAGTGATGCGCATAGTTGCAGTGGAATGTGGCTGCCCAGGGCATTATAAAACTTCTCACTCTTAGACCTACTCATACACGGCGCTGAAATGGCGTATTTAGCTGTCTAAATTCGAATCATATGTTGGGGGAGAAATCGTCGGACTTCCATGATTATTTTGTTATTCAGCACCCCATGGTCAAAAAATATGTTCCCATGCGCCTGGAAATAGGCTAGGCTATGATTTGAATGTAGACAAATTTGGCAAATACAAAATGGGAGAAACGATATGGTTCATGCTCTCTCATGCTGCTTCATTCGTGCTGAAAAGAAGGGAGAATGAAACATTAAGCACGTTCCACTTTTGCACAAATAATTCCTGAACGGTTTTGGTCAGAGCTGACAATGCAACTGTATTTGACAAAGGACCGATATAGGCTATTTGCTAGTAGGGACAAAATATGAGCTTTCAGTGTGATACAATCTCTTTGTAAATTAAGTTTAATTAAAACGTGTTTCATCTGTTCTGGCTATCCCCACTATTTGGATCTTACTGTATCTCCCTCAACGATGAACAACATCTCAACACTAAATGAATGATGATCCGTAATTGTCATCAGATAACCTAGTCATATAGGTAGACATTCAGTGTGTTTGAAATAATTAATTCTATAATATTTTCCATCTTTGCAGAGGAAAAGTTTTGTGTAAAGGGAATTAAAGGCCTGTCTCATATAGACGCCTGTCTCTAATACTAGCTGGTACAGTTTGGCGATTTGGGAAAATAAAAGCCTGGGCTATTATTTAGAGCAGGGGTCCCCAACCTTTTATGTACCATGGACCGGTTTGATTCCTATTTTTTTTTTCACGGACCGGCGGGGGGGGGGGGGTCGGGGGTTCCATGTTCCATATGTGTTGTGCATGCATTACTTGAAAAGAACTAGCTCCAGTTATGTATGAACAGTGAAGGTAACGATCTCTTGTGAAAAACGTGAACTTGAAGAAGTGAAAATTGAACAATATGAACTATGAATATTGAACAACTTGAAGCTAAAGTGTGAACATGCTTAACAAAATATGGGAACTAAACGTGCATTACGAATATAATCAGTGTGAGCCCTGCTTGTTTCCCTGCAACAAGAAGCTTCCATCTGGGGGTGATGGAAGACAGTGACACCCTCAGTGTGTTTGAAACGTCCAGTCGATTGCGTAATTTGGTCTTAGTTGCAGTCATTGCCGAAAACCCGGCCTCGCATAGATACGTGGTGGGAAACGTTTTCAGCGCTTTTACGGCTATCTCGGGATATTCTGCTTTGGTTTTGATCCAAAAACCGGCCAGAGAGGTTTCCTTATACACACTCTTAAGACCACCGTCATTTGCAATTTCGATCAACTGCTCTTCCTCCTGCGCTGACAAGTTAGGACTATTCGGGATATTGACAAATGGGTTGCGGACCCACTCATTGGTTTGCCGTGGATCTTTGGAGGATGGGAAGTAACGCTCAAACTCATTTGAAAGCGCAACAAGGTGATCGCGCACCAGCTGCGAGAGAAAGGGCCCTGCCTCAGTCTCTCCCAAAACCCCCACTACTGTTTGGAACATATCAAATACACCCTGGTCCACTCGTTGTCCCCACAAATCAAGCTTGCTTTAAATGCAGCGACTTTATCTGCCAGTTTAAAGACAGTCGTCATTCTCCCCTGGAGTGACAGGTTGAGGTCATTAAGCAACCCGAATATGTCACACAGGTAAGCGAGTTTTGACACCCAGTCCTCATCAAAATGTGCAGCTAACGGTGACTTTTTTTTTCTGTAAGAAATCTCTGCAGCGGCTCTCGCAACTCAAACACTCTGGCCAGTGACCTGCTAAAGATGCTTGTTTTTTGTTGCTCATTCTAGCAGTTTAGCTAACTTCGTGTGACACTACCGTTCGCCAAGAACTGATCAAGTGAAGTGAGCTGACCTGAGGCTGCGCAGCGCTGAAGGCAATATGTAAAAGTGTTGAAGGCGGGACAGACAGACGTAAGAAAATAGACCTTGCAAAATGCAAACATGCGTGCAATCAAATAACTGCATATAGACCTATGCCATGTAAAAACGTGACATTATTGCGAATTAAATTTAGTTTAGTTTAGTTATGCATTTTTTTTAAACTCATGTCATAGGCTACGGCCCGGTTAGGAATGTCCTGCGGCCCGGTCGGGCCGTGGCCCGGTGGTTGGGGACCGCTGATTTAGAGTTTTACGGTAGGTCAATATGGTGGTTGCTATGGTAGTGGTTGCTAGGGTTGTTTTTAGGTTGTTGCTAGGTTGGCTATGCTGGTTGCTAGGGTAATCATGTTGGTTTCTATAGTGGTTGCTAGGTTGACATGATGGTGGTGGTTGTTGGTAGGGTAATTGAGATGGTTGCTGGGTTGTTGCTATGGTACATATGTTGGTTGCTGTGCTGAAAAAGCCTACAGTATAACCTCTAGATCTCAGTTAATATGAATTCAGACATGTCCCACCTTCCTACTTATTTTGGTGCATCATATGGCCTACATAGGCCCATATTGTAGATTGAGAAACCAACTGTACAGCTGATACATTTTGGCCTACACTATTGGGGGACAGCTGATTTAACCACTTAAACCATATATTTTCTGAAAGCCTATAGCCTGTAGATGTCAATTGATATGAATAAAAACATGTTCCACCTTCCTACTTACTTTTGTGCATCATATAGGCTTAAGCAATACTGCTATTTTTGCTCTTAGACTAAAAAAAATCCAGGAAAACTACAAAACTCTCATCACCACCCTGATGGGCACATAAAAATGCTTTGTCATCTCTGGGCCTCTCCCTACCTACAGAAAAGGTGCTGAGAGATGGTCCAGATTGTTCGATCTCCATACCTGGCTGAAACGCTACTGCACTTCCCTAGGCATCCCCTTTACATTAATACACAGGATTAGATGTTAAAATCCCTTGTGCCAAAATCCAAAGGAAAAACACATTCAGAAGCCCCTGCTCAAGTTTAACTTTAAAAAGCACACTACCCACAAATCCGCCAACAAATGGTCACAAACACAATACAAATGGCCCATCCAACAGCAGTATATAGTATGCGGCATGTCATTGGGGTTATCAAGTGGGCACCCTCATTCACCGATGTTTCGTTAAGTTAGGCCCACGACACCTCATGAAGGCTTAACAGTGAAACCAGCGTCCTGGAGACAGTCCCCTCCATGCTGCCACCATATTACCACATTGAAATATCCAATACCCAAAATACTCTTAACCAGCCCAGGCATGGTCAAGGTTGGCTAGGTTGGTCCGTCCCGTTGATACGGACTGAACCATAGCCATAAAAACGCTAGCCAACCAACCATCAACCTAGGCACAGCCCATCACAAACACAAAACAAATTAGCCAGTTAGCTTATGCCCCATGCTGCCACTACATTACCACAACATCCAAATACCCTTAACCAACCTAGGCATGGTCTAAGTTGGCTAGGTTGGTCCGTCCCGTCCCGTTGATGCGGACTGAACCATAAACCATAAAAAACCTTAGCCAAGTACCATCAACCTAGGCACAGTCCATCACAAACACAAAACAAGTGAGCCAGTTAGCTTACCTTAGCTTGCGCCCCAGGAAGGGTAACTTCTCCTTACCCACAACCATTCGCTTGCCCGTTCTGCTGCTAAAGACATGTTACTAACCACCTGCCTTAGACTTTGAACACAAATGCCTAATTCAGACAGCAAGCCAATAGCAGATCTGGCCACAAACCCACGTGCACCGATTTCAATAGGCCTTCATCGTGCACTCCAACCTCGCTTGGCTGCCTCCTCTGCTATTTCAGTTTATTTAGCTCTCTTCAGCTCATTGGCCTCTTCCACTCTGTCTTCCCAAGGAACAGTGAGTTCAATGAAGTAATGGGTGAGAGTAGGCTACCACACCATAGGCCTAGCGTTCTTACGCATTCAGTGTGGGGTCCTAAACAAGCTGAGAATTTAGCGGTGTTACGTCTGCCTGTCACAGACATGAGGAGTTCTTTGAAGCTTGGGGTAAGGAAAATAGCAATGAATCCAGCAAAAAAACAAAAGATGCATCACATCTTTTTTTCAGAAGGCAAACATAGTAAGTTGACATACTTTTACGAAATTACGATGTATTGCGACATCATGCAAGTCAAATTTGTAGTTTCTTATGTCTCATTCCATCGAACTACAGATCCGCTACCCGATCTGGCAAACTTACATAGTGCGGTTATAGCCGATAGAGGGCCGCGAAGCGAATGCAGAAGTGCCGTTCACCCTGTTACGAGTTGATGAACCACGGAAACAATTTTGGAAACATTATTTTAAGGTACAAAAAACTCTTTGGTGTTGCTTTAACTTTCACGAGTTGAGTCATACCTCTCCCGTGTCAGTACGTGCACTCAAACGCTCTGGTGCGCGGCGTGAATGTGTTAGCATGTTGCTATGCTAGCGGGCTTTGACGTAGCCAGCCGTAGAAGTAATCAAAAACATCCACGTTTTCCTGACTTAAATAAAGTTGCACGAGTAGTTGATAGAAATGTTTACGACCACACAACATGAAACGTGGCGATTTTCCAAGCGAATAAACAGGAGAACTACAATGTATGGCGCAATAGTACTTGGGAGTACTTCGACCTAGCAATATTGTTAACACCTAATTGTAGATCCTAGTTTAGAATCCATGCTTGATCGACCCATCAGCCTCCCCCTCCCCTCTGAGCGAGAGAGAGGCACACACACTAGAGATGCGCTGATGGGCTATTATTATGACCGCCGCGCAGCGAAGCGGCGGTCATATAGGTTTAGTCAGATTTTTTTTTTTTTTCTTTCTTTTTCGCATGCCCAAATTTCCGTCAATGAGTCCCGGGACACTGAAAGACCGGGGTACACGAAACTTGGTGGGCATGTAACCCCACATGGATAGCATGGAACCATCGTTTTTCGTTTTGATCTGTAGCCCCCCCGCTGGACTGGACCCCCCGAAAGGAGGGTAGGGCAGACTCAGTTTTCTGTGAATATCTCGAAAACCGTAGGGTTTAGGAGGACCATTTTTTTTTTGTATGTTGATCTCAAGGGGCCATGTCAACCCATTCCATAACCACTCATTTCATGTATAGCGCCACCTAGTTAAACACAAAAAAGTAAAAATGAGGTGTTGTAATTGAAGGTATCTGTGACCTAACATAGTCAAAACTGCACGAAATTGGAAGTGTAGGATCATTATGACACCCTCTGTATGCACGCCAAGTTTGGTGGAATTCCATTCATGGGGGGCCACACAATAAATTAATTTATGTTACTATACACCAACTGGCCTGTAGGTGGCCGGAGACAGTTTTCTGTGAATATCTCGAGAACCGTAGGGCCTAGGAGGTCCACCTTTTTTATGTATGTTGGTCTTAAGGGGGCATGTCAACCCATCCCATTACCACTTATTTCATGTATAGCGCCACCTAGTTAAAAATTAAAAAGCAAAAAATTAGGTGTTTTCATCACAATATCTCTGGCTGACAAGGTCAAAACTGCACGAAATTAAAAGTGTAGGATCATTATGACACCCTCCGAATGCATGCCAAGTTTTGTGTACTTTCGTTCATGGGGGGCCTTACAATAAAATAATTTATGTGTACATTTAGTGACGTACACCAACAAGGATTCCCGGGACACTGAAAGACCGGGGTACACAAAACTTGGTGGGCATGTACCCCCACATGGATAGCATGGAACCGTCATTCTTCGTTTTGATCTGTAGCCCTCCCCCGCTGGACTGGACCCCCCGAAAGGAGGGTAGGGCAGACACAGTTCTCTGTGAATATCTTAAGAACTGTAGGGCCTAGGATGACCAATTTTTTCCGTATGTTTGCCTCCAGGGGTCATGTTAACCCATTCCATGTGCACACATGTGCATAAACAGATACACACGCACACACATACATTTACAGTAATCATACGTATGACACATACTCACACAGTAGACATATGTACGCATGCATGCACATGCACAAACACACATACGCAGGCAAACACACAAGCACGCACATACACACACACACACACCCACACACATAAACACAAATTTGTACACGCACACATGCACACAATTCAAGAATTTTTCCCGTCATCTACTCCCTGAATTTTTGGTCATTGATACCCGGGACACCGAACCACCGGGGTACATGAAATTTGGTGGGTATGTAGCCCCACTAGACTTTTACGGAAAAATTTCATTTCGTCCTCGGGGACCACCACCACCCCCCACCCCCCGTGCTGGGCCCCCTGAACCGCAAAAAAAAAACAGTTTTTCCTAAATAACTACCTGAACCGTGGCACTGAGGATGAAGAATCTTTTATGGTATGTTGGTCTCAAGGGCCCACATCAACCTGGCTCATAATCACTCATTTGTGATTTGCACCCCCACCCCCCGGTAAAAAATGAAAATGCAATATTATTCTGCTTTAATCGCCCCTATCTTCAGTTAAGATGTTCAGAACTGCACCAAATTTTATTTGTATGATTGACCTGGCATTCTCTGGGGGTATGCCAAGTTTCATAGAATTTCATCCATGGGGGGGTCTAAAAAAATTAGGTTATGTGTACATTTAGTGACTGTACACTCATTGGCCTGTAAATGGCAGTGCACACATATACACATGTACACACACAGGCACCCACATACTATCGGTATTAGAACGGCCGATACATAATTACAAATTCAGTAGGATTAAAAGAAAGCCAAAATAAATATTCATCATCATCATCATGGCTGCATTTTCAGTATTGGCGAGAAGTAGTCGTTTGTCCACTAGATGGCGCATCGTTGCAGTGAGACGTAATTTTGTTGGAAGTTAAAAGTGGGTTGGAAAAAACAATGGACGCTTCCTACAAGGACTGTAATTTACCGCAGCGAACATCTAATAAGGATAGGACGATGTTCACATGAAGTGTAATTCCCATTTCTTCTTGAAGCCGAAATAAATCTGAGGATGTTTATCGGACATGCTTGGTTTTTACTGCAGGTACGTTAATCTTGTAATATCAATAAGGACCTAGGTAATGTTACCGTTAGCGTTGGTTGAGTGATGGAGGCATTTGATTGATTGCATTTGTAGAAAACTATAAATGCGGTTATACCAAGCAAATGTATAGCAGCACTGTTTGTATCTTTCGACTGTCATTTATTGCACGTACTACAAAATCATTCTGTGCAATGGAAGATTTACCAACGTTACACTACACCGGTCTGATACAGTTTTGCCTATACATGCGTGAGACTGAGACGCCTGTTTATTTTGTTTTAAGTGCGTGCAGGGTGTGAGAGGGGAATCGATGTGCTTTGATTACAGCTTGGTAGTTGTAGTCTGTGAAATTAAAAAGCACGTGTGTGTGAAGTATCCAAACAATGACACCTTCATTTCATTATGGCTGCTTTAGCAAAACACCTTAAGCTACTGTGTAGTGGGTCCCATTTAGAAGTGGCTACTTCATTCGCGCTTTCCTTGACTCATGGAGCTGCGTGAATGTTATTACAACTTTTCGCCACGATATGACAGTTTAAGTCCGCTTGATACTGTAAGGCGTAAGCCAAAGGAGATTTTATTTGTGTCGCCAGCATAGCCTATTGACAATTTATGTTGTAAATAGGCCTACCTTATAATCCTACCTGTAGCTTAGGGAAGCTAACAGCTTTCTATTAGGATCTAGTTTGTTAGTTACCGTTTTGTCATAACTCCCTGATGCATTTTTGCATTTAGAATAGCCAGAGCGTGTATATCTCAATCGGAAAATTAAACAATATCGGGTGCCTATGGACTAGGCTGGGTGAACCCAGCTTGATCTGCCCGCTATTTATTTTTTGATTTCTTAAAAGATTGAGCTTGGTCTGATGAAAGCCAGACTAGCCATGGACCTCAGTTAAACAATGCAAGGGAACATGAATCAGCCTATATTTGCACGAACAATAACGGACAAAAGCTCTTCAACTTTGGCCCGTTAAAATGTGTATGAACAGTCTAGCGACGCATTTCATCAAGGCCCATTTGGACATGTCAGTTATTTGCACCACTGGTTAGATGTAAAACAGCGTTTCGTTTCAGACTAGGCTACTGTTACTTAATTTGTGCATTAACAATAACGTTTCAGACTACTGTTACTTAATTTGTGCATTGACAATAAAGTATTACATGAACTAAAGATGACTAAAATCTTATGTAGAAGAAGAAACATTCACAAAAAATCCATCCATCCAAAAATGACCTTTGTTTTTGATAGCTGTTGAAAACGGCATGGAACTGACAGAGATGTTTTTGTTTATAAATACATAAAAAATAAATAAATAAATAACATTATGCTGATACCTTTTGCTTTTCCCAAATACAATGTAGCCTACAGATGTAAGTGACCTTTCATCAATCCAGTTGCAATGGATGAACTGTGATGAACTGCCCTACTTGTGATTGTTTAGAGATTTTAAAGGTTGTATAACAATGCTACATCTTCTTTGGCTATTCTACAATCTATTCACCTTTTCAGCACCAGTAGGCTACTTTCTGTGCAGCCGCACACACACACTCAGGCATGCCAAACAAGCATACACAAAAGTTTCAAGAGTGGGGGATGGAGTAAAATATGGAGACAAATTGAAGTGTGATTTATTTTCGCGGAACGGATGTACAGGACTGAGCGGCGGTCATATTTTGTACCGCTATGCGGTACATCTAGTTTCAACCATAACTGCATAGCAAAACTTATCTTCCATCAGCCATCCATCAGCACCAAAGTTTTTTGACCAATTTTCAAAACCGCACCCGCCCATCATCCGCTGGTTGTTTTAATGTAGGCCTAGGCTATATGGGTGATGCAGCGCTGCTGACGTGAGGCTAGAAAGCCCTTGCCTGTTCTAGAAAGACTGATCCAATGCAGCAAATATATTAAAAGGCTAAAGTCATACATCGGCTATGTTGTAGCCTATCCCCAGAATATCAGCAGCAAACTCAGTCTCTGTCTCGCAAAACAGTCTCTAAATAAAACGCACATCGGCCTGTTGCCTATTCTGCCATGACAATATATATATATATATATGACTCAACTCGTGAAAGTTAAGGTAAGAACATATATTACTACTGACATTGGGTGGCGTGTTCCTTTAATATAGGCCTTACTGGCAAATTTAAAATATGATGGCCGAAAGTGGGCCAGAGGTGGCGATCCAATTACTGGAAACCTGATCTCACTATGGGTTTGTGTTCACAATTTGGTCCCCCTCACTTTCAAAATATCTCCTGCGCCCCTGCCTGGCTGACTTCAGACAGCGAAGCTGTTCTTGTTGAAACCTGTCTCCCAAATTATTATTTCTTCCACTCAACTAGACAGGGTAATCAAGGGGGTGGAATTGCCGCCATTCTCTCAAACAAATATAGCTGCACTAGACTCAACTTTGGGGAATTCGCTTGCTTTGAATATATTGCCCTCACTCTGAAGGCTGACCCAGCTATACTCCTATTGACCTTATACCACCCTCCTAAACTATGGACTGGCTTTCTCGACCAGTTTTCTGAACTTACGTCGCTCATCATCACTAGCTATGATCGGATATGATCGGTAAATGGCATATTCATGTCAATAAGACAACTGATGCTAAAGCCAGTAAGTTCCTTAATGTTTTGGACAGTTTAGAGCTAAAGCAGCATGTTACAGGGCCCACCCACAACCTTGGCAACATCCCGAAATTACAATCAAATCGCGACTCTTGGACATTAAAGCAGAACAGCAGTTCATAGCTCTTACAGACTCCATAAATTCAGATATTTTAAATCATCCTATTGATCAAATGGTAGAGGCTCTCAATCGTGAACTAGGTGTCCTGCTTGACAGAGTGGCACCCTTAAAGACTAAAAAAAGGCCCTATAGCAAACTGACTCTTTCGATGAACGAAAATATCCATGACCTAAAAAGGTCCTGTAGAAAAGCTGAGAGAACATGGAGAAAAACTAAGTTACAGGTTCACCGTGCCAAAAAATAGCAAATTAAAATAGAGCTATTCGGAATGAGAGAAGGAACCACTTCTCTAAGGTAATTGCTGAAAATAGGGGAAACTCAGGGTGTTGTTCTCCACCATTGATAGGCTACTGCATCAAACACCTTTTGATACACTCAGTCAAGCATCCTCTCTAAGATGCGAAGAATTTGCAGACTTCTTCAAAAACAAAGTAATTTCTATAAGGGAGGCTACTGGTAACATAGGCAATATGTTTGGTAGGCCCCCCAAAATTAAGATTTTTTAGCACTATTACTCAATCTGAGCTTAGTAAAATTATAACTCAAACCAGCTCCTCAACATGTGCTTTGGATCCAATCCCTACTAGATTCCTCAAAAACGTATATAATAGAGCTCCCTTTATTCTCAAGATAATAAATACCACATTAGAAACAGGTATATTTCCAACTGCTTTTAAAACCGCTGTTGTGAAACCTTTACTTAAAAAGTCGAATTTTGACCTACCCTGAGCAACTACAGGCCTATATCAAACAAAAATTCCAATCAGGTTTTAGATCAAATCACAGCACAGAAACGGCTCTAGTAAAAATAGCCAATGATCTTAGACTGGCTACTGACTCAAACAAAGTCTCAATCCTTATTCTTCTAGATTTGAGTGCGGCATTTGACACCATTGATCATAGCATTCTTATTCATCGCCTTGCAAAGTGAGTGGGTCTCTCTGATAATGTTCTTAACTGGTTTCAAACCTACTGGCAGAGATTTTTATATCAGTCTAGGAGATAATGTGTCTGTAAAAAATGACTTGCCTTATGGTGTGGCCTTGGTCCCCTGCTCTTTTCCCTATACTGTATATGCTTCCGTTAGGAAACATCATAAGTCAGGATAATGTAAACTTCCACAGCTATGCAGATGATACCCAATTGTATATTTCTGTGGAGCCAACTAACCCAGATATGGCCTTTGCCCCCTCACTGCATGCCTAACCTCCATTAATCAGTGGATGAACAATTTTTTTTTTAAACTAAATGATGACAAAACAGGGTTACTTTTGGGTGGACCAAAACCAAAGCGAGACATTTTTCTTAGTAATCTGGGGAACTTGGCACACCAGGTCAAACCAAAAGTAACAAGCCTTGGTGTCATCTTATGGTGGCCTTACATTGTACGATTTTGATCTGTTTTCACAGTCGGCGACTAAATGTCCAAAGTCGGACAGAAATCATGGGAGTTGTGCTGGAATCGCAGCGCGCTCCCGTCAACTAGATCGTGAAGTGTAAGGTGCCAATCTTTAAGTCAGTGAGTCAGTCCTTTTCTAGTTTTGCCGTTACGACAATATCAAACATGCTGGCCATTCCTACATTTGCCTGTATCACGCTAGTCGATACATGTTTACATGTTTGATATCGCAAGTCTTTCTAGTCGTGGCTCATGCAAATAGTGACCTCTCTCCAACACCAAACAGGAAGGGGCAAAGTAGGCGACAGCTGTAGCCTATAATTATTTGTTATTCTTATAATATTTGTAATTTCTTATACATATTTAGTCGGCTCTTCCACGCGACAGAACAACTCCATATCGGTTGGAGATGTCACGCATGAAACAATGCTGCAGAAACACGAAAATATGACTCTGAGTTTAGTAGGCTATCATTTCAGTTCCTGTTGAAATCTATTGCACGATGGGTAATAATTTAAAGGAATCTAGTTGCAGTCTTGTAAATAGTGACCCTGCAAGATCCCTAGTCATTGCAAAATCATAGTCTGTGACTTAAAACTCTATTACTTGTCTTTAGATGTGAGAGGGTCTGAGACTGTAGTCTTTCAAAAATCTTTTCCAAATCTTTCCAAAGTCTGTCAGTGTAAGGAGGGCTTTAGATGCAGAGCTAAGTTTTAAGCCCCGTATCAGTTACTCAGACAGCCTATTTCCACCTGAGAAACATTGCCAAAGTGCGACACTTTTTTACGGAGCCCCGGATATGTCATGGGGAAAAAAAATAATAAGTTGTGGCCATGAAATAGCAATTCGTTCCCACAAAATAATAAGTTGTGGCCACAAAATAGCAATTCGTTCCCACAAAGTACTAATTTGTGGCCACGAAATATTAATTCGTTCCCACGAAATAGTAGCCTAATTTGTGGCCACGAAATAGGTAGGCCCAGAGCCATAGGGAGGGAAAGTGAAAACCAGCGCCCCAAGTGGTTGCGTTCCTATCGAAGAGCAGCTCCAATGTTATGTCCCATAGACCTGTTTTAAAAAAAATATTGTGAAGCCAAATCAGCAATGTTATCCACCAAAAATATTTTTCAGTGACTATACAGTAATAATATTCTAACTGTGAAAATATCAGACCCTATTTTGCCTTATTTAAGAAAATCGAAATTGCTCCTTTTGTTTCATAAACGAACTACAAAAGAAGTCACGTGACTTTACCCTTCAAGGTTACTCACTATGGTTACTCACGGTAGCATGGTTTGTTTATTAGCCTGGTTAGCATTGACACTTAACACTTACACATAGCTGCCAACTCTCACGCATTGGCCGTGAGACACACGCATTTGATTAGTTTCACACACTCACACGCCACACCCACGATTTCTCACGCTGAAGTGTCAACCCGGTCGGTCAGATGCCTGAAAAATGAGTTTAGCCTATAGATCTACCTGTTGAGCCACGGTTATGCTTTCAGAGACGGTGAGAGGGTTCAAGAGCACCCCCTGTCTGTGGAATTTTCTAAATTTTCTCTCATTTGCGATGCTACTTCAAAAGCCACCCTAGGCGCATTCCCCCGGCTTCAGGTAGGCCTATGCTTTGAGTATTTTTCACGCTGAAGTGTCAACGTGGTAGGTCAAATACCTGGCAGATGAGGTTCAACTAAACTAAACCTATACATGATATCACACATCATGTGAACGAGTGGAATCTAAGCTTTCCAATGATATTAGCGCCAAGTTGCTGTGATAAATGGTTCGCGAGAAAATTATCATTGAACCGACGTGCAATTTAGGCTAATCATATTTGCATTTTGCACACAGTGCACACCCATTACTCTCGGTTGTAATATCTCACTAACCCTTCACACAACATGTGGCAAACCTAATATCATAATAAACAGCAAACCGTACCGAATACGAGGATATAAAGCATGCCTCTGTTTTTGAAATCGCAACACATTTCTACATAGCCTCATTGGGGCGAAATTATAATGTATTCTAATGTAAACTATTTGTCAGTAGGCCTACATACATTTTTGTATATAATAATAAAATAATAATAATAATAATAAAAACCTGTTGACATCTAAAGTTACCCTACTACAATAGGCTAACCAAATGTGTTTTGTCTGAAATTCATTATTGACGTAGGAACATTATCTTTAAGCTAGCCTCTCTCCACATCAAGGTTTGCAGGCTAACTTTTGGCTTTAAAATTTCGGTCAACATTTAAGCAATAAATATCAGTTAAACAAGCAGCACAAAAACCTCAAAGAACAATACCAGTATCTACTAGTGCAATTGGTATAGGAAATGCATATGCCAATTGAAAAAACGTCGTACCTTCGTCTACTTACCACTGACAATATCAGGCAGAAAGCAATGGAAGTGAATGGGGCTAAAGCCGTGAATGTCAAAGTTTGGAACTTTTGAGCTCTGCATAACGCCGTAGTAGCCCTGAAAAAGCGCCGCCATTGTTTCCTATGGAAGTCTATGGGAGTGTCGCCACTCTGTTTTTCTACCGCTCTGGGTAGGCCTGTATACGACGGATTAGGGCCACACATGAAGAAAAAAAATATTTTTGCCATGGCGAGATTAAACTCGACATGTTGACTTTAAAGTCAGCATGTCGACATTAAATAATAATAATAGGCTGACACCAGACATCATTTCACTGCATTTCTTACTTCCAGTAACTATATGCATGTGACAATAAACTTCCTTGTATACTTACAACCGGACCCGCGTCACACAGAGCAGGTTGTTTGCGCCATGCCCCTTTTGAGGGGAAAACATTCCCTCAGAACAAGCCAGAGTGAACCGGTAGACATGTACCAACCACACAGCTAAGAACCCCTCCCTGAGTTTCTTTTGCCTACCATGTCCTCAAAAAAAATCCTGACAGAAGAAAATTATGGCTACAAGCCATAAGAAGAGAAGACCGTATGACACTTCTGGTCACTGAGTGGGGTTGTTGCACCACTTCGTAGGCTACTTGGGATACTGAAGAGACGTGTTTTTATATTAATTGAATTAAGCTTTTGTAGGTATCTTTCACGGTCAACGACCGGCAAATTGGTTATGTATTGAGTGGTCATATTGATTTGTGGTATTTTTTGTTATTATTTATTCCTGCGATTTCTGTACGAATTACGTTTATTGACCCTAATTTGCGTTGGAGTTAAAGGAGAATTCCGGTGTGATATTGACCTAAAGTGTATTGAAACATGATACCGAGTGTGAACGTATGTCTCATAGCCCATCTCGACTTGTCCCCTGCACTCCAAAATCTGGCGCTAGTTAGCCGATGCTACCAACAACTTTTTCAGTAGTGGTGCTTCGGCATCGGGCTAGCCATGCAAATAAATCACTGTTTTACACCCATTTACGAGGCTCAATGTATCTCCACACTTCATTGGTAGACTTCCTAGGGCCCTGACATTTAAAACGAGACATTGAGAACTATTCATATAATATTCTAAAAAATATTTAGAATATTATATTATATTATTCACTAGCCTAAAACCGTGAGACTGAAGGCTACAGTAATTACTCACGTATTTCTTAAAGTGACAAGCACTCAATTACACCTAGGCCTACACACCACATTAAAATTTGCCTAGGTGTAATAGTTTAAAAATAAATTTTAAGTATTCAAATTACTAAATATGTTTAGCAATTAAGAAGATTAATAGTAACTAGATGTACCGCATAGCGGTACAAAATATGACCGCCGCTCAGTCCTGTACATCCTTTCCGCGAAAATAAATCGCACTAATCAATTTGTCTCCATCTTTTACTCCATCCCCCACTCTTGAAACTTTTGTGTATGCTTGTTTGGCATGCCTGAGTGTGTGTGTGCGGCTGCACAGAAAGTAGCCTACTGGTGCTGAAAAGGTGAATAGATTGTAGAATAGCCAAAGAAGATGTAGCATTGTTATAAAACCTTTAAAATCTCTAAATCCATTGCAACTGGATTGATGAAAGGTCACTTACACCTGTAGGCTACATTGTATTTGGGAAACACAAAAGGTATCAGCATAATGTTTTTATTTATTTATTTATTTATTTATTTATTCATTAATTAATTAATAAACAAAAACATCTCTGTCAGTTCCATGCTATTTTCAACAGCTATCAAAAACAAAGGTCATTTTTGGATAGATAGATTTTTGGTGAATGTTTCTTCTTTTGCATAAGATTATAGTCATCTTTAGTTCATGTGATACTTTATTGTCAATGCACAAATTAAGCAACAGTAGTCTGAAACGAAATGCTGTTTTACATCTAACCAGTGGTGCAAAAAACTGACATGTCCAAATGGGCCTTGATGAAATGCGTCGCTAGACTGTGCATACACATTTTAACGGGCCAAAGTTGAAGAGCTGTTGTCCGTTGTTGTTTGTGCAAATATAGGCTGATTCATGTTCCCTTGCATTGTGTAACTGAGGTCCATGGCTTGTCTGGCTTTCACCAGACCAAGCATAATCTTTTAAGAAATCAAAAAATAAATAGCGGGCAGATCAGGCTGGGTTCACCCAGCCTAGTCCATAGGCGCCCGATATTGTTTAATTTTCCGATTGAGATATCCACACTCTGTTTATTCTAAATGCAAAAATGCATCAGGGAGTTATGACAAAACTGTAACTAACAAACTAGATCCTAATAGAAAGCTGTTAGCTTCCCTAAGCTACAGGTAGGCCTATAAGGTAGGCCTATTTACAACATAAATTGTCTATAGGCTATGCTGGCGACACAAATAAAATCTCTTTTGGAAAACAATGGCTTACGCCTTACAGTATCAAGCGGACTTAAACTGCCATATCGTGCGAAAAGTTGTAATAAAATTCACACAGCTCCATGAGTCAAGAAAAGCGCGAATGAAGTAGCCACTTCTAAATGGGACCCACTACACAGTAGCTTAAAGGAATTATCCGGAGTAAAATGCTCTTTAGATCAATTTACGGATTATTGGGAGTACATACGTTGAGTTGATGACCAGGGCAAGTCATTTCGCCGCTACAAAATGCTATTTTTATACCTCTTCTACAGTTCCAAACAACATTACACTTACGTGGTAGTGAGTAGAGGGTCCCTAAAGCCAAACCGAAGTTTCCCGAGGTCTTTATGTGGTCGGATAGAGAGTCCAGAATGAATTTCATCAAGCCAGTACCTTTCCGGAAATGTTGCTGCTGCAGCTGGCGTCGTTAGGGGAAAGTCCGTAGGAGTCGATTGCCGAGTGTGGAGTAACACGCTCTGGAAATTCACAATTTCGTTGCTGTTTTTTTTTTTTTTTTTCGAAATTGAAATGAAGTTGTATGGACTGGACTATGTTTTTAAAAAAAACAAAAAAAAAAACGGCGACGAAATTGTGAATTTCCAGAGCGTGTTACTCCACACTCGGCAATCTCATTTCATGTGAACATCGTCCTATCCTTATTAGACGTTCTCTGCTGTAAACTACAGTCCTTGTAGGAAGCGCCCATTGTTTTTCCAATCCACTTTTAACTTCCAACAAAATTATGTCTCACTGCAACGATGCGCCATCTAGTGGACAAACGACTACTTATCGCCAATACTGGAAATGCAGCCATGATGATGATGATGAATATTTGGCTTTCTTTTAATCCTACTGAATTTGTAATTATGTATCGGCCGTTCTAATACCAATAGTAGGTGCGTACCTGTGTGTGTGTGCATGTGTATATGTGTGCACCGCCATCTACAGGCCAATGAGTGTACAGTCACTAAATGTACACATAACCTACATTTTTTTAGACCCCCCCCCCATGGATGAATCCCCCCCCCCCCCCCCCCAGAGAATGCCAGGTCAATCATACACATAAAATTTGGTGCAGTTCTGAACATCTTAACTGAAGATAGGGGCGATTAAAGCAGAATGATATTGCATTTTCATTTTTTACCGGGGGGGTGCAAATCACAAATGAGTGATTATGGGCTAGGTTGATGTGGGCCCTTGAGACCAACATACCATAAAAATGTCTTCATCCTCGGTGCCACGGTTCAGGTAGTTAATTAGGAAAAACTGCATTTTTTGGGTTTCGGGGGGCCCAGCGCGGTGGGGGAGTGGCCCCCGGGGACCAAACAAAATTTTTCCGTAAAAGTCTAGTGGGGCTACATACCCACCAAATTTCATGTGCCCCGGTGGTTTGCTGTCACGGGTATCGTTGACCAAAAATTGGGGGGGGGGGGGGGACTTTGACAATCCCTATATGACCGCTTTGCTAGCGGCGGTCATAATAATGCAGATTAAAAAATACTATACATTAACAACTGGTTTTCGCACCGGCAGCAATGAATCAACATAATCAGTCGAAAGGAGAGGACAGCACATCATGGGGAAGTGTTGTTTTAATTGTCATTATGGATTTGATCTGGTGTTTTACAACCGCATAATGGGTGTGATGTAGGTCTTCATTTTCATGTAAGTGGTCTTAAAAAGGTCTAAAAAAGTCTTATTTGGGGTGGTCAAACCTGGGGAAACCCTGTAATGGAAAGAAGATACCGAAGGCTTTTTTGCCATATTGAGTCAGCTTTACTTCCTTGTCCATAACTTGTCTAGGTTATGACACATTTTATTATTCTTTGTCCTTTGGACAGTGCCTGGTGAGCTCGAACAACAAGGCTTTGAATCAGTTTACACCAGATTTGCCCTTCAATGAGACTGTGTGACATGTTCCAGCAATACTCATCACTTAAACCTCACAGATCACAGGAGAAATGTTCCTGTTCCTGTCAGAACTAAACAAGGCGACGCTGCATTTAGTTGTTATGCGTTCTGACTATGGAGCCAGCTCCCAGATGACAAAAAAGATGCCTATTTTGTTTTACACTGAATAGGCTTAGTCCAACAAAACAAGGTTTTGCCTAGCGGTAAGCTGGATAGGGGTTAATCCTAGCCTGACAATACAGTTTACTCACTTGATGAGGTGAGGGAATTCAACAAACTTGTTTAAGCTTGACAAATATATCAATAAAATCTGTTTTTCAATTGGGCAACATATAGCAAATGTGAGTAGGAGCTGTCACATCCTGTGTTTAAGTGATTAATAAGGTGTGTCTGATCTTTGTGCTGTATCAAAATTCCCACAGTTATGAAAGCAGACGGTCCAACAAATGTCTTACTTTGTATTTTTGAGTGGCTCACAAACTAAAAATGTTCTATTTTCTGCTCTTCTCTCCCTCCTCCCTTTGGTTGGTTCCACCACCAGGATAAAAGACGCAGATTGACCAGCCCACGCTTTCATCCACCATTGTACACAGTATGGCACGCTTTGGCACAAGTTCAGTTTGTTTATGTTATTGTTTATTAGTTTATTTCTCCATGTTGTATGATTTACAGATAGACTTAAATTGTCATTGTGCAGTTGGTCCGTACAATGCAATTTGCTTGTGCAGCTTTTAAAAACAATACTCACATACACACTCACACACAAAAAAATAAATAAGAATACACATTATAAAAAGAACATATCAAGGCATTAACATGGTTCCATTGATTGAAGTCCATTTTAAAGTGCAACTGTGCAAGCTCCCATTGCTTAAAGTCCATTTTTAAAGTACAACTGTTTTGCTTTGTTTTATAAAATAAAAGTTTGAAATGCTATGGAGTGCCCTATTTTTTGACCCTCAAACTGATATCTCAATTGTAACTCCTACTTCTCAACAGTTTCTCATTGCAATTTCTCCTCATTTGCTCTATTATTTCTCCTAAGGAGAAACAAGTTGTAAGTGATACTACACTCAAACATATAAGAGATCTCCTGTATTTCTCCTGCTTCTCAAACTAATATCTCTTATGTGACTCCTACTTGTCTTATTGCTATGTGTCTCATCTTTTGCTTGTTTTATTTCTCCTAAGGCAAAATTAGGAGAAATAACTGTGACAAAAGTAATACTTAAATGATCCTTAAAAGAGAATCACCATTTTGCCTCCTTAGCAACAGAAGGGATACAAATGAGAAGCAAAAGTTTCCTCTGGCCTAGTCAGCTAACTGCTACATGAGCACTGCCCGGCTCCCTGTAAACAGGCCCCATCTGGATTTAAGCTGGTCCCCTTGGAGCGGAAGCCTGTCCCTCACCACTAGCGCTTGCACAGCCAGTTGAATGTTGTATGCACACTCTGAACTCTGTGTGCCTTGTAACCGACTGCTAACTGGATTGAAGCTAATTGTCCTTCAGAGTACTGCTGATTGTGCCTTGTCCATAGCCTCTGCCCCAGCAAGTACACTGCCAAAGGAGCAATGTCCGCTCACCTGTAAACCGGCCTTATTTGGATTTAAGCTAACCGTTGTCCTCCTGGAGCGGAAGCCTGTCCCTCACTGCTGTCTTAGCCAGATCCTTGTTGTATGAATGCCCTGTGGCCCCATAACTTGCTAACTGGGTTTAAGCTAACTGTGGCCCCCTGGGACTGATAGCCTGCCCATTTCCGTTGAAGTTGGCCCAGCTGATCCAGTAGTTCATGAATAACATCTGCTTGTTCCCGATAGTCTGTCCTTACTCCCCACACTAACCCACGGAGCTTTGCATTACACCAGGCGCCCTAGCAAGCTAGTCCTGGACCTACCCATCGACCGCTTCTCCCCTGTGCCCCACCTGCCTCGGAACAGAACCGCTGACTCCAATGTGCCGCTAGCCCCTGGCCGCAGCCAGAAGACCGAAGACCCAGCCTGCCATATATTAGACGTGACTGAGAACCCAGTGTGCCGTGATGAACACAGTGTGACCTTTTCCCCCCATGTGTGCTGAGTGTGACTAGTGTGCGGTGTGGAACACAAAGAAAACCCTCCACGGTTGTAGTGAGTGACCCCTTGACTGCAGGCTGCGATCCAAGCCCTTCCTTTGGCGAAGCAGCTGCCAGGACTGCGCACGACTCGACCCAGAGGTAGGCAAACTTCGAATATGGGAAGTCTGACTGCAAATTGACCGACCTTGCCTAATTATCCCTCTGTCTCGCCTATAGTCCGGGCGGTGTGGGCGTTGAGTCAGGGAAGCGAGAGCAGAGCTGTACGGACCCCGGACTAGATCTTCAACCCTTGCGAGGACTCCCGTGCCCACCCATTACACTTTTTATAAATAAAATTGTATATTTTTCTACTTAACTCTGGCCTCTCCTCTGGTCTTATTGGTGGGCGTGATTGCATCTTGGGGTAGATCTTAATTGGGGTATCCAGTGCCCTAGTGGTCACACTAGGTCACTGATGGTGGACTGTATGAGCCGTTGAAATGATGTGGGCGCATCACACAACCCAAACGGCATTCTAAGGTACTCGTATAAATCAAAAGGTGTTGTGAATGCTGTCTTGGGTCTGTCTGTCTTCATGGACAGCCACCTGATGGTATCCACTCGCAAGGTTGATTGTTGAGAAGAATTTTGTGCCGCTCAACGCTCTAGACTCTCGTCAATGGGGGAATGGGGGAATGCATCACACCAGGTCTTTGAGTTTAGCTTCCTATTGTCAACACATAGCTTCAGGCTTCCATCAGACTTCCGCACCAAACCGATAGGTGAGGTGTATGAACTTGAGCTTTCTTTAATCACGCCTTTTTTAAGCAGTTTAGCGATGTGCTCACTATTGATTGGGTGGTACGCGCCGGTAGGATTGACATACAGGTGTTTCATCCACAAGAGGGATGTCATGCTTCACCCTATCAGTATACCCCAGGTCACTGTCACTCACTGCGTAAACATCTGCATACTGTATCAGAAGTGCCTCTAGCTGGTGTAGCCTACCTCCTAGGTATAGTTGGCTCAGTGCGTCCCTTAAAGCTACAACGTGAAATTACCCTGCCCTCTGTTCACCCGGTTACATGTAGTTTACCAGATGGAGTGAATGTTGTGAAAGATATAAAAGATTGAGGTAAGCTATTCAACAGACAAACAAGTGTGAGGAATAAGGGACATTTGGTTATGGAGGGCTATGCTTGCACGTGCAATGAAAAAGCAATGAAAAAAAATCTCACATCTGACAATATTGAAATAAAACATGTCATTCTGTTTGTCATCGATGCTGCATGACACTACACATTCATCCATAGTCATTATGATACATGAAAAATGGTTAATTACACATTTTCATGTTAATTACACTCTGATCGTTTCTCAAGGTCAAGGATGGGTCCTTCAAAGCCGCTCTTTCAAGGACGTTACTTCATCGAATCTCGCCAAGTACTGTTCCAATGTCAAGGGTGCTTTCAAATCCTACCAAGTACTGTGGTGTAAGCAGGTGGGAGAGCAGATTGTCTGTGTTTGCACAAGCCCCTTGCCATCTTCATCCAGCTGAATGTTTGCCGAAGTTTTGAGTGTTTGTTGAGGTCCAAGGTAAGACGCACAGATCTTTAAATGTAATGGTTTTGATATTATGGCGAGTCGAGCACCGGGTGATATCGCAATGTGCTTTATAGTTTATGCAGAGAGCTGTGGTGTTTATTGCGAACGGTGTGAGCGACATAGTGTGAGAAGCTGGGTGAGTTGGCATGGGCCTTGTTGCAATTTTAATTGATTTGTCTGCTGATTCCTGGTATGTGGTGAAGGCTGCTTGATGTGGTTGTGGGAAAATGATGTGTTTTATGTTTGTTTTAATTACAGGCATCGTGTACGCCACTGTTTATGTCTCCCGTTTCATAGTCTGCATTAAAGCTTACTGCGTTGTGTGCATCATATCGGTGTGCGGGTGGGTTATATTATTGTGAGGCCCGTCGGGCACTAGAGGGAACATTATTGTACTGGGTGGGTATTACTACTAATACGCAGTAGCCTATTTGTACCAACAGCAGTAGGTCTACATGTTGTAATTGTTCGGGAGCTTGTCGCTGTGTGTGCTACGTTGTCTGACCGAATGTTGTTGCGATCTGACGTGTCTCCGATTTTTAATAATGCACCAGCTTCCTGCACACTCGTTAGTCTGTTCCATTGTGTGTTTTCCATATGCTAAGAAGAAGCCTTGCCTCGTCTGTGAAGGATTCGACTCGGCAGGACTCGTTCTACCAAGCACAAATCCTTGACTTTGAGAAAAGCCCATTGCCTCCTTTTGTCATTATTTTCCATTCGGTTTCAAATAACACAAAATTGAAAAGCTTTATGTTTGCTTTGGGGTGAAATGTCAATAAGGCACAAATGTACAAAATTATCAGACTCCATAACCATTTGAAATGTAAACAATTGAAAAGATGTGTCTAAGCTGTACGTTTGGGTTTGTGTTGGTAAAGTTGTTAAACGGATATAAATCATGACTATTGACACAGGAAAATAGGCTGACAAATGATCATCGTAGTATAACAATGGTCATTGTCATGATCAGAAGGAAAAAAGGTGGATTGTCCGCACACTTGCTCCCATCAGGAATTTTTATTGACTTTCACCAGTGTGTAATGTTTCGAGCTTACTCTTCATCAGACTTGAATATCAGACAGACTGTCGCCATATTTAAACAAGTACAAAAGGTCACATGACCCATCAGAGTGATAGGCTATAATTACAGAGATTTACAAAACACTTATATACATAATACTTATACACATATATACACAACGTCATAATATCTACAAAATGCATGTACTTATAGAAAAACATTTATATAATATACTTTGTAAATGTAAGTAAATAAGTACAAGCTTCCACCCTATCAGAATACTTGGCTGTGTATCAGGCCGCATTAGGCCGTCATAATAAGTAAACATGATATTGGCGTCTATTCAGTCTACAGGTTACTAATATCATACACTTATATAAAGGAGAGTACATTCACATTTATAAAAT
The DNA here is from genome assembly GCF_018492685.1 of Alosa sapidissima. Classification (NCBI taxonomy): domain Eukaryota; kingdom Metazoa; phylum Chordata; class Actinopteri; order Clupeiformes; family Clupeidae; genus Alosa; species Alosa sapidissima. Next base: position 31,035,827 of record NC_055961.1, on the reverse strand, counting down.
ATAACCATATCCAAATAGCAATTCACACAGTCGAGTCAAGACACAACATCACATAATCAGTTACAGAAAGGGCCTAATACGGAAGTCTTCATTTAACCCTTTAGGTGCCATTGTATGCAGTGTGTAAATCCAGTACAGTTCACGTTTAAGGAGTAGAGTGTCCCCCGCCCCCCTCCGGGGACTTAATAGATTCTATTCCGATGTATTGTCATGATCAGGAAAGGGAAGTCAACCCTTGTCCCAAAACACAACAATAAGCACTGTACTTATTATGACCGCCGCGCAGCGAAGCGGCGGTCATATAGGTTTAGTCAGATTTTTTTTTTTTTTTTTTTCTTTTTTTTTCTTTTTCGCATGCCCAAATTTCCGTCAATGATTCCCGGGACACTGAAAGACCGGGGTACACGAAACTTGGTGGGCATGTAACCCCACATGGATAGCATGGAACCATCGTTTTTCGTTTTGATCTGTAGCCCCCCCGCTGGACTGGACCCCCCGAAAGGAGGGTAGGGCAGACACAGTTTTCTGTGAATATCTCGAAAACCGTAGGGTTAAGGAGGACCATTTTTTTTTTGTATGTTGATCTCAAGGGGCCATGTCAACCCATTCCATAACCACTCATTTCATGTATAGCGCCACCTAGTTAAACACAAAAAAGTAAAAATGAGGTGTTGTAATTGAAGGTATCTGTGACCTAACATAGTCCAAACTGCACGAAATTGGAAGTGTAGGATCATTATGACACCCTCTGTATGCACGCCAAGTTTTGTGGAATTCCGTTCATGGGGGGCCACACAATAAATTAATTTATGTTACTATACACCAACTGGCCTGTAGGTGGCCGGAGACAGTTTTCTGTGAATATCTCGAGAACCGTAGGGCCTAGGAGGTCCACCTTTTTTATGTATGTTGGTCTTAAGGGGGCATGTTAACCCATCCCATTACCACTTATTTCATGTATAGCGCCACCTAGTTAAACACAAAAAAGTAAAAATGAGGTGTTGTAATTGAAGGTATCTGTGACCTAACATAGTCCAAACTGCACGAAATTGGAAGTGTAGGATCATTATGACACCCTCTGTATGCACGCCAAGTTTTGTGGAATTCCGTTCATGGGGGGCCACACAATAAATTAATTTATGTTACTATACACCAACTGGCCTGTAGGTGGCCGGAGACAGTTTTCTGTGAATATCTCGAGAACCGTAGGGCCTAGGAGGTCCACCTTTTTTATGTATGTTGGTCTTAAGGGGGCATGTTAACCCTAGTTAAAAATTAAAAAATTTAAAAAAAAATTAAAAATTAAAAAGCAAAAAATTAGGTGTTTTCATCACAATATCTCTGGCTGACAAGGTCAAAACTGCACGAAATTAAAAGTGTAGGATCATTATGACACCCTCCGAATGCATGCCAAGTTTTGTGTACTTTCGTTCATGGGGGGCCTTACAATAAAATAATTTATGTGTACATTTAGTGACGTACACCAACAAGGATTCCCGGGACACTGAAAGACCGGGGTACACAAAACTTGGTGGGCATGTACCCCCACATGGATAGCATGGAACCGTCATTTTTCGTTTTGATCTGTAGCCCCCCCGCTGGACTGGACCCCCCGAAAGGAGGGTAGGGCAGACACAGTTCTCTGTGAATATCTTGAGAACTGTAGGGCCTAGGATGACCAATTTTTTCCGTATGTTTGCCTCCAGGGGTCATGTTAACCCATTCCATGTGCACACATGTGCATAAACAGATACACACGCATACACATACATTTACAGTAATCATACGTATGACACATACTCACACAGTAGACATATGTACGCATGCATGCACATGCACAAACACACATACGCAGGCAAACACACAAGCACGCACATACACACACACACACACACACCCACACACATAAACATAAACTTGTACACGCACACATGCACACAATTCAAGAATTTTTCCCGTCATCTACTTCCTGAATTTTTGGTCATTGATACCCGGGACACCGAACCACCGGAGTACATGAAATTTGGTGGGTATGTAGCCCCACTAGACTTTTACGCAAAAATTTCATTTCGTCCCCATCCCCCCGGTAAAAAATGAAAATGCAATATTATTCTGCTTTAATCGCCCCTATCTTCAGTTAAGATGTTCAGAACTGCACCAAATTTTATGTGTATGATTGACCTGGCATTCTTTGGGGGTATGCCAAGTTTCGTAGAATTCATCCATGGGGGGGGTCTAAAAAAATTAGGTTATGTGTACATTTAGTGACTGTACACTCATTGGCCTGTAAATGGCGGTGCACACATATACACATGCACACACACAGGCACCCACATACTATCGGTATTAGAACGGCCGATACATAATTACAAATTCAGTAGGATTAAAAGAAAGCCAAAATAAATATTCATCATCATCATGGCTGTATTTTCAGTATTGGCGATAAGTAGTCGTTTGTCCACTAGATGGCGCATCGTTGCAGTGAGACGTAATTTTGTTGGAAGTTAAAAGTGGGTTGGAAGAACAATGGACGCTTCCTACAAGGACTGTAATTTACCGAAGCGAACATCTAATAAGGATAGGACGATGTTCACATGAAGTGTAATTCCCATTTCTTCTTGAAGCCGAAATAAATCTGAGGATGTTTATCGGACATGCTTGTTTTTTACTGCAGGTACGTTAATCTTGTAATATCAATAAGGACCTAGGTAATGTTACCGTTAGCGTTGGTTGAGTGATGGAGGCCCATTTGATTGATTGCATTTGTAGAAAACTATAAATGCGGTTATACCAAGCAAATTGATAGCAGCACTGTTTGTATCTTTCGACTGTCATTTATTGCATGTGCTACAAAATCATTCTGTGCAATGGAAGATTTACCAACGTTACACCGGTCTGATACAGTTTTGCCTATACATGCGTGAGACTGAGACGCCTGTTTATTTTGTTTTAAGTGCGTGCAGGGTGTGAGAGGGGAATCGATGTGCTTTGATTCCAGCTTGGCAGTTGTCGTCTGTGAAATTAAAAAGCACGTGTGTGTGAAGTATCCAAACAATGACACCTTCATTTCATTATGGCTGCTTTAGCAACACACCTTAAGCTACTGTGTAGTGGGTCCCATTTAGAAGTGGCTACTTCATTCGCGCTTTCCTTGACTAATGGAGCTGCGTGAATGTTATTACAACATTCGCCACGATATGGCAGTTTAAGTCCGCTTGATACTGTAAGGCGTAAGCCATTGGTTTCTAAAGGAGATTTTATTTGTGTCGCCAGCATAGCCTATTGACAATTTATGTTGTAAATAGGCCTACCTTATAATCCTACCTGTAGCTTAGGGAAGCTAACAGCTTTCTATTAGGATCTAGTTTGTTAGTTACCGTTTTGTCATAACTCCCTGATGCATTTTTGCATTTAGAATAGCCAGAGCGTGTATATCTCAATCGGAAAATTAAACAATATCGGCTGCCTATGGACTAGGCTGGGTGAACCCAGCCTGATCTGCCCGCTATTTATTTTTTGATTTCTTAAAAGATTGAGCTTGGTCTGATGAAAGCCAGACTAGCCATGGACCTCAGTTACACAATGCAAGGGAACATGAATCAGCCTATATTTGCACGAACAATAACGGACAATAGCTCTTCAACTTTGGCCCGTTAAAATGTGTATGAACTGTCTAGCGACGCATTTCATCAAGGCCCATTTGGACATGTCAGTTATTTGCACCACTGGTTAGATGTAAAACAGCATTTCGTTTCAGACTACTGTTACTTAATTTGTGCATTAACAATAACGTTTCAGACTACTGTTACTTAATTTGTGCACTGACAATAAAGTATTACATGAACTAAAGATGACTAAAATCTTATGTAGAAGAAGAAACATCCATCCATCCAAAAATGACCTTTGTTTTTGATAGCTGTTGAAAACGGCATGGAACTGACAGAGATGTTTTTGTTTATAAATACATAATAAATAAATAAATAAATAAATAAATAACATTATGCTGATACCTTTTGCTTTTCCCAAATACAATGTAGCCTACAGGTGTAAGTGACCTTTCATCAATCCAGTTGCAATGGATGAACTGTGATGAACTGCCCTACTTGTGATTGCTTAGAGATTTTAAAGGTTTTATAACAATGCTACATCTTCTTTGGCTATTCTACAATCTATTCACCTTTTCAGCACCAGTAGGCTACTTTCTGTGCAGCCGCACACACACACTCAGGCATGCCAAACAAGCATACACAAAAGTTTCAAGAGTGGGGGATGGAGTAAAATATGGAGACAAATTGAAGTGTGATTTATTTTCGCGGAACGGATGTCCAGGACTGAGCGGTGGTCATATTTTGTACCGCTATGCGGTACATCTAGTTAAATAGGCTTTAGTCTTTCTTTGACATACAACTTTAATGAGATTAGAGAGCAGCTGTAAGAGAATATTATGTCAAGTGAAATGACATGCTCTGCAAGGGATTCTTCAGTCACAGGTCAAGGCACATTAAAGGGATACCAGGCAAGCCTGATGCTTTTTCTCTACGAAGCTCCCCCTATAGTCTGTACGTGTCGATACGTGTGCGAGCCCTCGCTCGGTCTGAAGCGCTCTTTCTTTTTCTATGCATCTTCGCCGGCTCTGCCATTATACACACGTTTGCAACAATCGCTAGCGTTTCGTTAGCCTGCCTCTGTGCTGGGGATGCAGGATGTAAACTGATCCTGCTTCTCGTGATGTCTGAGACTTTGTGAGACTGAAGATCGGCGGGTAGGATACACCGAACTTGCAAGTGGGATATTCTTCAGGCAGTAGGGGCGGGCGAGAGAGTCTTCATTTGCCCTGTAATGAGTCATTTAACCATATACTGACTTACAAAGATGATTAATTAACACGAAAACGTTGCCTGGTGTCCCTTTAAATTACCTAACATGTTTGACCACTGAGACTTTGTTGGTAGGCTATATTCCAAAGCAGCAGCCAGAAGAATAAACATTCAATCAATAATCCAGTGGTCGAAGCAAGACAGGAGCATAACTCACGAGCATGTTGAAAGTTGGGTGTCATAAAAATGCACAATTCATTAGAAATAACACAATTGGCAGGGCTTCCATTGCGTTTTTCCCGTCTTTAGATAGTCTGAGCCAGAGCAACAGATGAGCTGGAGGGCTGAGGGGGAAGGTTTTCGTTCAGAGAATCAAACACTAGAGCATGTGGGGGGACAGCCTATTAGCAGCCTAGCCTGTAGACTGGACATTGGTGAGAAAATAGGGAGGAAAAGTCCCAAAAACATGAATACGTGCAGGCCTATTGAATGTAGGCTATAGAATAACAATTCAACTAATGGTGGCCTTACATTGTACGATTTTGGTCTGTTTTCACAGTCTGCGACTACATTTCCAAAGTCGGACAGACATCATGGGAGTACTGGAATCGCGGCGCGCTCCCGTCAACTAGATCGTTTAGTGTAAGGTGACAATCTTAGCTAGCCTAGAAATCTAGACGCACCCTAGCGGCGGCAAATTAATTTGCTCAGCCTGTACGTCTAGTATCAAACCATAGGGATTTCTATTGGCTGACGCCGTGGACTTCATCCAATCACAGCACTCTATTTTGTTAGAGAGTCTTAAGGCAGGCTTAACAGGATAACGACAGTCCTGCGACTGTGAACAACAAGGAAGGTGGCTATGGCGAACGAAGAGCGGTTGTTTGAATCGGCGTTGGCGTCAACTTTGGAGGAGTTGGACTTGTGCTTTTCTTTGAAAGTTGAGCAACACAATGCACTTAAGCCATTACTTTCGAAGAAGGATGTATTTGCCGTTTTGCCGACCGGATACGGATATGGTCGTAGCGCTGGCCTATTTCATGCGTAGGCAGTTTGAAAGACAATTCTCTGCCCGCCCCTTGGATTAAGCGAGGTGAATGGTTTGATTCCAGACTATACATTTCAATGATATAGGATGGCCCGCCAGGCTAAATCTTAGCGGTTTTAAGTGAGTTTTCTAGTTTTGCAATTACAATATCAAACATGTTTGATATTATCACAAGTCTTTTTTAGTCATGGCTCATGCAAATAAGTGAACAATATAAAAAACAATAGTGGCCTCTCTCCAACACCAAACAGGAAGGGGCAAAGTAGGTGACAGCTGTAGGCCTAGCCTATATTATTATGACCGCCGCGCAGCGAAGCGGCGGTCATATAGGTTTAGTCAGATTTTTTTTTTTTTTTTTTTTCGCATGCCCAAATTTCCGTCAATGATTCCCGGGACACTGAAAGACCGGGGTACACGAAACTTGGTGGACATGTAACCCCACATGGATAGCATGGAACCATCGTTTTTCGTTTTGATCTGTAGCCCCCCCGCTGAATTGGACCCCCCGAAAGGAGGGTAGGGCAGACACAGTTTTCTGTGAATATCTCGAGAACAGTAGGGCCTAGGAGGTCCACCTTTTTTTTGTATGTTGGTCTTAAGGGGGCATGTCAACCCATCCCATTACCACTTATTTCATGTATAGCGCCACCTAGTTAAAAATTAAAAAGCAAAAAATGAGGTGTTTTCATCTCAATATCTCTGGCTGACAAGGTCAAAACTGCACGAAATTAAAAGTGTAGGATCATTATGACACCCTCTGAATGCATGCCAAGTTTTGTGTACTTTCGTTCATGGGGGGCCTTACAATAAAATAATTTATGTGTACATTTAGTGACGTACACCAACAAGGATTCCCGGGACACTGAAAGACCGGGGTACACAAAACTTGGTGGGCATGTACCCCCACATGGATAGCATGGAACCGTTATTTTTCGTTTTCATCTGCAGCCCCCCCGCTGGACTGGACCCCCCGAAAGGAGGGTAGGGCAGACACAGTTCTCTGTGAATCTTTTATGGTATGTTGGTCTCAAGGGCCCACATCAACCTGGCTCATAATCACTCATTTGTGATTTGCCCCCCCCGCCCGCCCCGGTAAAAAATGAAAATGCAATATTATTCTGCTTTAATCGCCCCTATCTTCAGTTAAGATGTTCAGAACTGCACCAAATTTTATGTGTATGATTGACCTGGCATTCTCTGGGGGTCTGGGGGTATGCCAAGTTTCGTAGAATTTCATCCATGGGGGGGGCTAAAAAAATTAGGTTATGTGTACATTTAGTGACTGTACACTCATTGGCCTGTAAATGGCGGTGCACACATATAAACATGCACACACACAGGCACCCACATACTATCGGTATTAGAACGGCCGATACATAATTACAAATTCAATAGGATCAAAAGAAAGCCAAAATATTCATCATCATCATCATGGCTGCATTTTCAGTATTGGCGATAAGTAGTCGTTTGTCCACTAGATGGCGCATCGTTGCAGTGAGACATAATTTTTTTGGAAGTTAAAAGTGGGTTGAAAAAATAATGGACACTTCCTACAAGGACTGTAATTTACCGCAGCGAACATCTAATAAGGACAGGACGATGTTCACATGAAGTGTAAGTGAGGATGAAGTGAGGATGTTTATCGGACATGCTTGGTTTTTACTGCAGGTACGTTAATCTTGTAATATCAATAAGGACCTAGGTAATGTTACCGTTAGCGTTGGTTGAGTGATGGAGGCCCATTTGATTGATTGCATTTGTAGTAAACTATAAATGCGGTTATACCAAGCAAATTGATAGCAGCACTGTTTGTATCTTTCGACTGTCATTTATTGCACGTGCTACAAAATCATTCTGTGCAATGGAAGATTTACCAACGTTACACCGGTCTGATACAGTTGTGCCTATACATGCGTGAGACTGAGACGCCTGTTTATTTTGTTTTAAGTGCGTGCAGGGTGTGAGAGGGGAATCGATGTGCTTTGATTCCATCTTGGTAGTTGTAGTCTGTGAAATTAAAAAGCACGTGTGTGTGAAGTATCCAAACAATGACACCTTCATTTCATTATGGCTGCTTTAGCAACACACCTTAAGCTACTGTGTAGTGGGTCCCATTTAGAAGTGGCTACTTCATTCGCGCTTTCCTTGACTCATGGAACTGCGTGAATGTTATTACAACTTTTCGCCACGATATGGCAGTTTAAGTCCGCTTGATACTGTAAGTCGTAAGCCATTGGTTTCCAAAGGAGATTTTATTTGTGTCGCCAGCATAGCCTATTGACAATTTATGTTGTAAATAGGCCTACCTTATAATCCTACCTGTAGCTTAGGGAAGCTAACAGCTTTCTATTAGGATCTAGTTTGTTAGTTACAGTTTTGTCATAACTCCCTAATGCATTTTTGCATTTAGAATAGCCAGAGCGTGTATATCTCAATCTGAAAATTAAACAATATTGGGTGCCTATGGACTAGGCTGGGTGAACCCAGCCTGATCTGCCCGCTATTTATTTTTTGATTTCTTAAAAGATTGAGCTTGGTCTGATGAAAGCCAGACTAGCCATGGACCTCAGTTACACAATGCAAGGGAACATGAATCAGCCTATATTTGCACGAACAATAACGGACAAAAGCTCTTCAACTTTGGCCCGTTAAAATGTGTATGAACAGTCTAGCGACGCATTTCATCAAGGCCCATTTGGACATGTCAGTTATTTGCACCACTGGTTAGATGTAAAACAGCATTTCGTTTCAGACTACTGTTACTTAATTTGTGCATTAACAATAACGTTTCAGACTACTGTTACTTAATTTGTGCATTGACAATAAAGTATTACATGAACTAAAGATGACTAAAATCTTATGGAGAAGAAGAAACATTCACAAAAAATCCATCCATCCAAAAATGACCTTTGTTTTTGATAGCTGTTGAAAACGGCATGGAACTGACAGAGATGTTTTTGTTTATAAATACATAAAAAATAAATAAATAAATAAATAACATTATGCTGATACCTTTTGCTTTTCCCAAATACAATGTAGCCTACAGGTGTAAGTGACCTTTCATCAATCCAGTTGCAATGGATGAACTGTGATGACCTGCCCTACTTGTGATTGTTTAGAGATTTTAAAGGTTTTATAACAATGCTACATCTTCTTTGGCTATTCTACAATCTATTCACCTTTTCAGCACAAGTAGGCTACTTTCTGTGCAGCCGCACACACACACTCAGGCATGCCAAACAAGCATACACAAAAGTTTCAAGAGTGGGGGATGGAGTAAAAGATGGAGACAAATTGAAGTGTGATTTATTTTCGCGGAATGGATGTACAGGACTGAGCGGCGGTCATATTGTGTACCGCTATGCGGTACATCTAGTTATTTGTTATTTAATTTCTTATCAATTATTAGTCGGCTATTCCACGTGACAAAACTCTATATCTGTTAGGGATGTCACACATGAAACAATGCTGCAGAAACATGAAAAAATGACTGATATGAGCAGGCTATCATATGAGTTCTTGTTGATATGTAGGCCTAGAGCACGATGGAAATAATTTAAAGGAATCTAGTAGCAGTCTTGTAAATAGTGACCCTGCATGATCCCTAGCTGTTGCAAAATCATAGTCTGTGAATAGTTTGTGACTCAACAACACTTGTCTTTAGATGTGAGAGGGTCCGAGACTGTAGTCTTTCAAAAATATTTTCCAAATCTTTGCTAAGTCTGTCAGTGTAAGGGGGACTTAACATCTGATTGGCTTTCTATCTTTAATCGCCCATCCAAAAAAATTATCAATCTGTTTCCAGCAAAGTTGATTACTTGTGGGAAAATACGCCCTCTATCGTATTCCCTGTACCTACACGACTTGTCCCGGTTGTAACGGGTAAACTAGGGAGTGCGAGAGGCGAGTCCTCTCATGTTTCTCTGTAGGAACAATCTACATCAAACCGTGACGCCCCGAGCCTGGGTAAAGCAAAAGCTTGGACCGCGACACGAAGATTTACATATTAACCTCAACCGTCCCTATCAAGAAAACCCGTTGTTTATTCGGAGCAGCCCAAACGCGTGAGTAGCAGCAATTCTTGTTTGTATTAGTGAGGGACAGAGCTTTACCACTGTCTCTGGCTTTACCTAGCTGGCCATATATTGTAGCTAGCCAGCTAGCTAACGTTATCCTGCTACCGTTAGCGCGTACGGTGCATGGTTTAATGGTTGCTATCTGACTGTTTCTGCTACAGTCCTTGTGTCTCGCATAGTTCTAGGTGTGAGGTAAGTTTGGGGTCTGTGTCACGGACGCAAACAAATTAGCGAGTTGGTTAGGTGTTGCTTGGATGTTATGCAGACTATCGTTACCGTACATGTAACGGCTAGCCTCGGTAGCTGGATAGGCATGGTGATGGTGGCATGTCATGCTCTTGAAGATGCAGTTAGCAGTTAGCCAAACAAACGGCAAAGCGGAGAGCTCTTTGGATTGTAACGGGACGCTATTTCCACATGAAATGTACCTTCGTATACAACTTGCAACTAAGGTGCTGTGCAAGGCCTGTACTATTTTAATCGACTTCACCGGATACCTATTCGCTTACCTTTACGGGCAAGCTCGCCACAGTTAGGGTATCTATTCAGCCCACCGACCCATGAAATGCTAACGTATGGAAATGCTCTTATGAAAGGGGATAGTCTAGGAGAAAACTTGTAACGCTAGCTTGCTAGCTAGCCTCCTCGCATACACTAGTATTAGCCAGTTTGGTGCAATTTGGCCAGCGTCTTTTCTTTCTTTAAAAAAAAAAAATGATTTACGATTTTACACCTAAAAAGTACCACTTAAAATAAACTAGTAAGAATGAACGTGTCTTCTCTCGGAGGACAAATCCCGAGCTTATGACCACATTCCTGTCTTGCCTGCTCATGTGAACGACGCCAATGGAAGGAGCTGACATTATCTTCATTTTAAGTTTTTTGTTTTATTTACCCAGTCCCTCGCCCCTCTCAGTGCAGCGTTAGTCAATCATTACCATGGGTTAAACAAGATCATGGTAGATATTATTCCAGTATCTAAATGCTTATGCTGAATGTAATGTACATTGATGTCATGGTGAGTCGCTTTGGACGAAAGCATCTGCTGAGAACCATACACATAAATGCAAACTTCACTAATGACATTGTTATGTCAGTCGGTAGAGCATGAGATTCTTAATCTCATGGTCGTGGGTTCTTGAATTTCCCCTTGGGGATCAATAAAGTATCTATCTATCTATTATAGGGTTGAGATTGTGAATAGGTAAAGTGTCGAGCTCAATTAACTTAATGTCCAGACTTAAAGTAACGTTCATGCAGTATTCTATCACCTTTGTGACTATGCAGCAGATTGAGTTGAGTTCGCAAAAATCACACATTGGGATTGGTTTTCTCGAGTTGTGGAATGAAGTCGCTGTCTCGTGAGTCAGCTGATGGAATGATAAACGATGTGCTTCTTAAACTTGCTATGGCATTTAAACACCGTGCTGGAGGAGTTGTCTTCAGGTGGTGGTTTTCTTAGTGTAGAAAGTATTGGAGGTTGCAGGAGTGACACAATGGGCCTTCAAAACCCAACGTTTATTTATGTGTAAGGTCACCCTCTTTCTTTTGTTTTGTGTGTAAAGGGGGATCTTTGGGCATGTTTTAACAGATAGGACTTCTTGTGAGAAATTGTGTTCTACAGGCACATTCAATGCAAAACCATTAAATCAACCACAGAACAAGCCTGGGCAACTGAGAACACTAATAGTGTTTTATCTGAAGGATTTGTATAGAGGGCTTATGTGGCATTAGAGGTGCATATTGTTCAGAAAGGTTCTTTAATAATGATGGTCTGATTTTTTTTTTTAGGTAACTTTGAAGTGAGACAGTGCCCTTTTTTAAAATTGGCTTTATCTCCTTGAGAAAGTGACTGAGAGAAGGCACAGCAGCAGAATTACAGGGGCCTGAGGCTAGGAAGATAAATATCATATTAAATTTTTCAATAACAAAAAGCACAGACCACTTTCACAGTGTCAATAATGCAGAAGCAAACCTGTGTTTGACCTCGTCTGAACAAGGGATCCCTCTATACAGCCTCTAGACCCCCTTCCCTTTTTTTGGCCTGGGTTACATTTGGATGTGAATTCTGTGCTGTCAGAAGCTCCAGGACTTGCTTCACTTTATGCAAAGCTAGCTGCCTTTATCTCATCAGACATGCTTCCCCTGAAAAACTAGCCTAATTTTTGCAGAGCATTGCAGCAGATTTCTATATGCGGTGCCAGGCCCATTCAGTGCATTCGATGAAGCTAGAAGTACTGGAAACTGGCATTATTGCAAATTCAGAACATGTAGGCAATTTTAACAAACATTAACTATTGTCCTTTTAAATTGAGATACCCTTTTTGATTTTCCTCCTATGTCCGATCACAGTTGGCTTATAACAGTAATAGACTACCTGTCTATGTGTGTCATCCGTGGCGTGGGCACAGATGGACCACTGCAGAAGGTGAACCGTTGCCTGGTTGCGTGGCAGACATGGTGCTCACCGGGGGCTTCCGCTGAGGCGCCGAGTGTCATTGCCCTGCTTTCTCAGGTTAACCCGCTTTTAATGCTGGATTGAACCCAACCAACCCTCCAATCCCAAGACCCTCTAACCCTCTTCAGCTCTCGCTGTGCTGGGCTGCACCATAGGATACTCCCCCCCCCTTTATAAGGGTCAAGAGAGACATGGATTCCACCGCAAGCAATCAGGCAAATTGACTGGAGCGAAAGGGGGACAGAATGTGCTTATAGTTTTATTCCTGCTTGACTGTTTTCTTTTGACCTCCGCTCGTGTCAGTTTGAGAGGCAGTTTTCACTTCTTTTGCATAAAACCATAAGCTGAAAGAATGCAGTTGAAAACAAGTTTGGCACAATCTAATATAGAGAGAGAGGGTTTAATTTCATATTTTTTCCCCCCACATGAATCAGACTTGCGTATGTTTTGATGTTTTACATTGATTGAAATTGGGTTCGTCTGAGGTTGCCACTGATGGTAATTGAGGGCCTTACATAACTAGACATTTCCTCTGGCTTTTAGCCTAACAGAAAAACGGTGGAAATTGGAATGGAAAAGAAAAATCACATGAAAATGAGAAGTGAAATCAGTTGAAAAGGATTAGACAGAGATACAGACAACCAGGGAAGGCACAACCTACACAGTCAGATATCTTAACCTTTTGTACCCTTGTAGGACAGATTCTCATTCCGTCTTATGTCAGATTTGAGAGGATTGGTATTATAATGGCAAAAGTTTGGAAATGAAAACAAGAATATCACATGTTGGCATAGAATTGCAGTTATTGATGAAAACATCCATGAGGTTTTTGTTCTGCAGACCTGCATTAGATAAAGAGCTGAAAAGTGTATTTTGCATTTTTATTAGTCACAGTATGCTGTGCTTTTTTGAAAGCTATAATTGACATTTTTTTTCTTTTGTCAAACCACTCTCCATATTTGACATGGAACACTGATATAAGTAGCCTTAGCATAATTGCTTATTAGCAATTAAGAGCGTCATTGTGTGACATTTTGCACATTGCCTGCTCCTTTCTGGACCTTTCGGGTGCTAAAACACATCTATTGGCTACAGGCTTGTAGTTAATAGGCTACGTGTATGGAACGCTTGGAAAACGACAGACAATGTGATGCCTGAAAAGTGTTTTTGTTTTGGATTAGCACAGTCTTGTAACTGATATAAACCCATTCATGGGGAAAAAATAATCATTTTGCAAGTTAACGGTTAGCAAATGGAAATGGGGACTAATTAGTGTGCCGTGTTGCCAGAGCCATTTTTATTTCTTGCCGTGCCGGTATTCTTGGAGTGATATCACAGATAAAGGTCTCAGCAGGGAAAGGAAGTACACCGTAGGAGAAATTTAAGACGAGAGATATTTATCAGATAAGTTATTTTAATTTATTTTATTTATTTCGTTTTGTAGTTCCTCCATGTGTATTAATTCTGGTTTATTGTGAATGAAGTGAGACATTTAGAGTAATAGGCTACAGCAGATACCATATGTTAGTCTTGTTTTGCCAGAGATAAAAAAAAAAAATGTTATCCTATCCTTTGTTCACTATGTTTAGATGGTAGTTGTTGCCGTATATGTTATTATGATGTTATTTAAATTAAATTTAATTTTTAAATTCAGGTGAGGTTTAATTGCTGTGACAAATATTTGTTGCATTGCCGAAGTAGAATATTTAATAACAAGGCCTATTTCCTATTAACAAAAAGATGGTAGCCCTGGTATTGTGGCAATGTTGTGTGGGAGGCAATGAGAGGTCAGTGGTGCCAGCTGGTTGTCTGTATTTTCAGATGTGTGAAATGAGCAAGACTCTGACATAATGCTAGAAGTAGATAAGTTGGATTTGTTACAAACTGCAGTGCTTTTATGAGGCGTCACAGTTGTGCCTTTCTGAAGCTGTTCTGAATGTTCCCATTAATGGCAGCCGATCACTCATAATGGTTGGGAAAAACTTGCATGATTTCCCCCTAAATCCATCTCTTAAGATCTTTCAAATGTTTCAAATTAAGTCTGAAATAACCCTCTTTTGCTGTATGATCTGGCCTATGTAATGTATCCTTTGCAAGAAAGAGACCAGCTGTTTGTACACAGTAATCTGTTAATGCAGTGCATAAGATGCCTTTTTCTGTCTACCATATAGCCTTTGCTGGAAAGTGCCTAGTAACCTTCTTATACAACCACACAGCAATCATTAGGCCATATCTGTGGTGTACTCATGTGCTTTGAAACATGCTGATGATTGCTTGATAATCTTCAACAGCTGTGCGTAGGTTTCACCGACTGATGCCAGCCATTGATTTCTTGCTCCCATATTGCAGTGCTAAGTGATGGCCTAAACACTTAAGCTGATGCAGAGACAAAACAAAGCTATCAAGAGGTGCAAGAATGAGCAAAGACAAGAGACTTTTAGAACCTTAAGTGCATATTAAACATGTTTAAATGTGTGATAACAAAGTGCTTTGTTGAACTCGCATATAGAAGAAGTGCACCATAAAAAAAAAAACAGGTATTTTGTCTCTGACAAATGTGGCCTCAAATGTCTTGAGATGGCTTGCTGCCCAGAATCCTTGAGTCCCACACAGAGACGGCAACAAAAGCGATGGCATCTCGGCCGAGTTCAGTCCCCCCCTGTAAGTCCCACCTTATTATCCACGCTGCGATGGTTCACAAATTTTCTACTCCGCAGCCCTTGTTCTCTCGCTTCCTCACCTCACGGAGGGGTCAGTAGGGGCGGCTTTCCACTCCTTCCCCGACATGGCACAGCAGCCATTCCAACTTGCCTTGCGTGGCGTCGTCGAACTCCACTGGCGAAGGCTTGGTGTGTGGTGCTTGGTGCATCCCAGAAGTCCCCATTTGTTCCCAGGCTCTCGTTTTGCTAGACACAGAGGAAAGAGTAATTAATCTCTAGGAGCAGCGTGCCAGATCGGGGGACTGCATCACAATTTGTCTTCTTCGCAGGGGCACTGCCAAATTCTGCCTGGCCGCGGTCTCAGAGATTCTCTCCTCCTCTCCCTGCTGGAACTGACACTGAGCAAGCTGTCACTTTGCCTCTCCGTCAACACAAGAATGTTTGTGTTCGACTCGCCCAAGTATCAACCCCTTGTCATTTGAGAAGGAGTAGATCTATCGGTGGTTGGGTTTTTATGTTTTTGCCCACAACGAAGGTCCACTTTGTTATTATGATACTTGAGTAACATTTGGCCATGGTCAACGTGGGCCTGTGTGTGTTTGTGTGTGGTTGGACAGTGGGCATCGGTGGGAGTCGGTAGTCTGAGGTTTGTATTGGTGCTGTGCTCCTTTTTAATGTTTTAATTTTTTGACTTCAGTGCCCTTTTCTGGGGTTTTGCTCCATGTGTGCAGTGTGCACTGCTCTGTGCCCCAAAGCCTCACTCTGGATCTCGTTGTGAGGGCATGATGTCATGTCTATCTGGAGACCCAGTAGCCTGAGTAAATCATTAAACAGGGTCTAGTAAATGAGTGCAGAGTCCTCGGTAGGTTGAGCTTATTTCTGGGTCAAGTTCTGCTTGTTTGTCAGACAGTCCGGTTTCTTGCAGGCACAGTATTAAATGACACTGAAGTGTATTGTGTTCGCTTAGTTTGGAGGTCACGTTGTTGGAACAGAATTCAAATAAATATTTAAATGAACTCATATTGACAGAGACTTTTCTGAAAAATAGCACTAATAACCGTCTTAAGCATCCCACTAGGAACTTTCCCCAGCACAAAATACTCCAGATTGATGTCATTCATCAGAGATAACTGGAGAGCTACTTTGTTCTTTGTGATTTCACCAAAATGCTGTTGAAAGGATTTGTTCTTGTCGGAACTGGTAACATTTGGGGGACTGGCACATTCAGCTTTTTAAGCTGTGAATCTCATGCTGTTGGCATGCATGCAGGGAAGACCCACCGACCAGCCAGCCTCTAAGATGAGCTATTCGAAGCTAGTAATCTTAGCCAAGTCCAAACCATCATTGATTTTCCAAATGTGTTAGGATAATGAATGTACTGTCATAGTATGGTTTTGATGGCCATTAAATGTGTTTGTGAGCTATGACTGTATGACACCATTTAAGCAAATCCAGATTGTCCCAGTCAGAACTCCGCTTTGGTGATAGCCCTGATGGAAGTTAGTGTAGTATCAGTTCTCCCATCCACCAGAGTGTCAGGGATTTAGTCTGCTGTAATGCCCCCATACATGGGCTCAGCCACCAAAAAAAAGACATGACTATAAATGCTGTAATCTGTATGTGAGCCTGTAATCCGTCAGACAGCTCCTGGCCACTGCAGGTAGTCTCCACGGGCAATATTTACATTAGCGTTAGCTTCTGCATCAGTACTCACTGTTGCCGCGCGTCCGTCACGCTAAACAAATCTCTGTGGCCGGTGTGAAAGCGTGTAACCGAGTCGACTCCTCGCACTGCTATCGGTAAACTTGGCACACAACCACGACACACTGCCAGGTATGAGTCTGCAGGCCTCCGCACTGGTGGGCAGTCAGCCATGCATGGCGGTCGCTTTGTGGCAGAACAAAGACATGAGGGCACACACACTGGGAATAGCTCCGAGATATGCCTTTTATACTGGAATGGTTAATCCTGATGGGTCTTCCCCCCATTACATTGTGTTTATGATGTATGGGACCTGACTTTTTCACTTCTGTTTTTCTATAGACTACCTTGTGGCTCATTATAGCCCCATTACAGAACTGCAGAAAAAAATGTATGTGCTGCAGTCAGTAGCCTATATACTGTATGATAATTAGGACTGCTGACCTGTTGTGAGCACTGTTGGGTAGTGTGTTTTCTACCAGACATTCTCATGTTTCGTGTTTATGTTTTATAAACAGTATGTCACTCAGTTTATCTTGTAACATGTTCATACTGTACCAGATACCACCCTGGCTGACTTATACAATAGTGTTTGATTTCATTCTGTACAAGCCGCCACCACCAAGGTCTCTCCTTGCATTCCTCTGTATGCTTTACCTTCACAGTTGTTCAATCACGCCGTATCCATCTCATAAGCCATTCCATAATTTTCTTCACGCCTCAGGTGAAATGGTTGACTTTGGTATGCAGTGTTGTCTTGCTGGCTTCCAATGGACTCACCCATTCACATTGTTCCTGTGTTTAGTGCGTCCACTCATTTACTAGCGTACATAATGCACTATATAGGCGAGTGAACTAAATTGGCACCATATAGTTATTCAAGTGTATATTGTACTAGGCTTAGGCTATATAGTGAATGAGTGGATATTCTGAACGTAGGGCTTGCTTTCCGAGCAGAAAGTGTAGGATGAACAGCAGCAGACTTGCGTTTTAGCGAGCAGCTTAAGTCCACTGGCACGGACTCTTGTTTACATCTGTAATGATAAGCCAGTGAGGCGTCACTGAGTGCACGGACATTAGCTACAGGAGGCAGAGATGCTGCTCTGAATACCGTGCTCTGTCACTGAGCGCTATTTCTGTTGACGGAGGAACAGTGGAACAATTTGTCATGCTTTGGTTTGCATTGTGGTCGCATCACAATCGCTCTGTTGTACATTTTAATGAATCAATCCAGTTGCCGGGCACACTGTTCTTTATGTCTGCATGTTGTTTTCTGGCAGTACAAGCTGCCCTTGGTTGTGCTGGTAATAGGCACGAGACATTTTAAGTGAAGAGTCTCATGCTTTTTTCATGAAGTTGGAAGTTGTTTGATTGCTTTGGCTGTCGAATACAATTTAGTTTAATTTTGCCAATTGTCCATTGTCGTTGAATCTCTTAAGTCATCCTATGTAATGTCAAATAGGCTTGGTTGTTGATTGGCCCCTGGGAATGGGAATCCCATAGTGATAGCACAAAGAATTTAACACCTTTCCTGTGTATGTCTAAAATCAGACGTCAAGAGTAGTGGCAGAAAGGCTTTTCTCACTTGTCTGTGGGGTTTTGTGGAAGATCTGAAGTATGGTGGAGTTGTCATGGAGAGTGGCGATGACACATGGGGAAGAGACAATATGATGACAGCCGTTCAAGTCCAACAGCCTCATCAAGCAGGCACTCTTTCCCCATG
The DNA here is from genome assembly GCF_018492685.1 of Alosa sapidissima. Taxonomy (NCBI): domain Eukaryota; kingdom Metazoa; phylum Chordata; class Actinopteri; order Clupeiformes; family Clupeidae; genus Alosa; species Alosa sapidissima. The sequence goes on along the minus strand of NC_055961.1, from coordinate 31,017,344 downwards.
ATGTCATTCCTGTGCCCTGGCCTGAAGCCCACGACCTTGGGCTTACACTCCCCCCCCCCCCCCCCCCCCCCCCCAATCCCCTGCCCCGTAAATACCCCGAGCAAGTTTGAGCTCAATCTTGTAATCGTTCGATTACAGTCGTTTAAATGTTAGTGTTTGTCGTATAAGTCCTGTGCAATGCATGTTTCAGGAAAATGAATTCTACAGGAAGATCCTCACCCTTCCACCCCTTCTGCTCTAGCTCTCTTCACACACACAAGCACAGGCAAACATCTCTTGTTCATTAACAGTGCCTAATTATTTGTATCACCCTCTCCGGAGACCCTGTGTTGATGCAAACAGCAAGTTGATGAGCTCCTCTGTTCCCACATGCCTGCTTTCCAGTCGAATGAGCGCGCGGAGCCGGCTTGTGTGTATCATACACCTTAGCTGTTTCGCAGGGCTGCGCGCCGCGTAGGCCCTACCGTAGACATCCCTCCCCTTATCAAAATAAGCCATGGCTGTGGAGTCGATAGTTTACCCCCACCTTGATCTCTCCTTTTGTGCTGCATGCAGAATTGCTGACGTGAGGACTGTCCCCCCCCCCATTTCCCCCAATCTGAATTTCTAAGTGTCTGCCTTTGTTGTTCTAGTTTCCACTGGTCTGCACCCACAGGCACATCCGACGTGGGACAGCGCTGGGCGTGCATGTTTGATTTCTCTCTTCCTTTGTTGTCAGTATTTGTTTGGGGAAAAGAGTGAATGAGGCAGAAAGGGGGAAAAAAGAAACAAAGAAAAAAATGTTTTCCTGCCTTTGTTTTTTGTATTTGACCAGGATTTACAGGTGAGGCACAGCCAGTAACAGCTCGACCAATCACGCAGAAAGCTCGGGTACCTATTTAAGCCACATGATTAAATGCACTTGTTAGCACTTGTACCCTGGTAACTGATACAACAATGGAGTTCCACTCGCCAGACATGAAGTGCACCCATTTCTCGGAACCGTCACACAAACATTAAGGTGCAGGCCAGGGATTTAGGCTGTGTTAGGCCGTTAAGAGTCAAGTTAACTTTTAACAACCCCCGCTGAAGGACTCCGGGTGAGATGAATGACCACAGTCTCTGGAGTTTGCTCTGAAGAGCAGTCTTATCGTGAGAGACTGAGTGCTTCTCCTCCTGGTTTGCTATTAAGAACATTATTTGCTCTGACTCAAGGCCATGCAAAGAGCTGGGTTAACACTTTAGGATGCGCAGGTGGTGATAAGTTGAGAAGGCATTTGTGCTTCAAAAATAATACATTTATGAACATACATCTCACCTGTTTATTAAGCCGTGCACGTCTCAAGATGCGCTGGAGAGATTTAAGAGACATCTTTTCATTCACTGAGATCTTTTGAGCTCAGAGTGGACTCAAACAAACTGAAGCTATTCCATTGATAAGGTTATCTTCCTGAATTTCCATTAGGATAATGGAAACAGAAACCAACATTATTATTATTATTATTATTATTATTATCCTATTCTCTGTTTTACATGTTAGAATTTATAACCAGTCTATTTCTTTTTGTGCCTGTATTTCTCCTTTGGGGTTTCACAAGGTTGAAAGTAATGTCCAAGGCTGGCTCTTTCCAAGGCTCTCCTTATCGGAGCTGACCATGTTAAGTAGGAGAGATTAAGTTAACATTCGGCACCTCAAGGGAGTGTCATATATCTTGGTCTGATGGGGTCAGGCGGGAGCAGAGGATGTGTTATCTCTTTCTGCTCTAAAAAGCTTGCATTAAATCAAGATTGGACTGGAAATGTAAGGGGACGTGGAAAGAAAGACTAAAGAAGAACTTGAATAGCATGTGGCACTTTAAAAAAAAAAAGTTTGTTCTCAGTTGTACAGTGCAGTGAAGATGTTCAGTGTTTTAACCCTTGTTCATTGCAGATGATCAGAGCAGGTGTTTTCTTGTGTTGTGGGTAGATAGCAGCTTATACAACCAAAACACAACACACACACACATATCTCACATACATAAAAATCACTCACAGAAATGTAAGAAGTAAAGAGTAAAGGGCATGTGAAGTGATTACAAAGGTCTGGTTTGGACTGACCCTGTGATGCAATGACCATGATAAGGTGCTATGGTAGAGTGTGCAATGGTGGTAGTGCAAAAGTGCAGGTATTTGAACAGTGCAATAACTTTGATTGTTAGATATTAAAATAAGACTATGAATAGACAAGAATGTAAACATAATATAATTGCGTAACAAACAAGAAAAATAATATACTTTAAGAACAATAGAATAACAGGAAATGAAGTTATAAAGATAAAGATTGTAGAAGCAACAGGTGTAATATTATGAACGCAGTCCAGATTGTGTAGAAGGGCTAATATGGCCTGTAAAACAGTATGACGGACAGCAGACACAGTGATATGATGGTTTAACTCCTTTTAAGAAACCGACAATTCCAGTAGGCAACAGAGTTTTTATTTTATTTTAAAGGTCTTTGTCTGCAACATTTCATTTTTTGTGCTGCAAGTGTCTCTGCTGCATGCGCTTGTAAAAATCTGTGGCTTCGTATTTATGGCTCTGTGTAGAACTCCATGCCACGTGGCGTATGGAATATGCACAGCCCATTGTTCCTTGTTGTATCTGGCTGCAAGGCACAATCTGCAGTCTGACCGGAGACTTGAAGTGTCACCCCCCCACCCCCACCCCTGACCACCTGCACAAGCAAAGCGTGATGTCAGAGGCTGGGCCTGGCGCTCGAGTGACCTCAGGAGACACTGACGGAGTGCCAGGGAGAGTGCTACCGTCGCCGTGGCGTTGCGTTGCAGCAGCGCTCCGGAGTCTGGATCAGGCCAGGCCAACACGCCTGTAAACGGATGGCCTACTGGCCGAGCTCCAGCGGGGAACGGACCCCTTCTCCCCCCTCAGCCTCTGGCCGCGCTGCACTACTGCTGATCCCACCAGGCAGCTGGGAGTGGAATTCCTCCTGGACTTAGGGGAGGGGAAGACAGAGAAATCATAAGACCTGGCTTGATGTCATTTTGAAGAGAATGAGAGATGCATTGCTAAAATGGTTCTTTGATATAATTCATAGTTTTAGGATGAGGCCAGTGTTATGTAAATGAGCACCCTAGTTGTTGTTTTAGGGTGTTAGGATGTGGATTCTTTTGTTTGGGTTTGCTCTGGCTGATCTGAAGAATTAAAATTAGTTTGGCTAGGAATATGGATCTTTCATGTCTCTTAAATATGTGTCTACAAAGTCAAAGAAGTGAAGTGTCTTCCATGTGAATGTTATTTCTTTCAGGGTCTCACCAACATATTTTGGCAAATATCAGACATTGTCAATGATGTGTGAAATAATAGCCTCGGGTGGATTTTGCTGATGACATTTTGTGGTGGAAGTTTCACGTGACTATTTCTGCTTTCCTGTTTCTTGTGTCTTAGGTTTATCGAAGTAGATTTTGGATTTACTTGTTATTCATGAGGTAAATGGGAAAGGTGATTGGGCTAAGCAAATAAATTACTGCTTTTTCTAAAATATTAAAGAGGGTGATGGTGGTGGGAGGGTATTTTCAGAGCTTTTGGCATTCTGGTTTGCATTGATTTTTATTCTAAATATAAAACACTCCCCATCATTCTGAATTGTGAGATATTGATCGCAGTCGATAGATCAGACGCTCTCCTCAGTATGTTAATATCCCAGTGGTGCTTTCTGCTGCTTTGAGCCCTAGTGTGTCTGCGATTGCCATCTACTTCTTAAAGCCATATCATGTTTGTGTGCGTTCATGTGGAGCTCGCTGGTCTTGTGCGCTGAGGGATGGAGGGGGAAAAAGGGGGAAGATGGGGAGTTATGGCAGGGCTGGATTTTAGACATTCCGTCGCCCATGCTAAATGCCTTGCCATACATGCCTATAAACCACTGTCTGTAGTGGAGAAGTTGGATACCCCAGCCCCCTCTCTCCTTTCTCTGCTCTAGTTTTTGTTTTCAAAGTTTTTTTTTTTGGTATTATTAATGTCTGTGTCTCCCTAATACAGAGGACTATAAGATGCTTAGATAATTTTGGTCATTTCCGTGATTTTGTCTCACCCGAAGAGGAAATTAATTCATGGTTTTGTCTGCATGGAAAGGAAGTGTTCAGCATTTTCAAAAGATTATTTTTTTTTCATGCCCAAGTATTTCAAAGGAATTTGATAGAGTTGCCAGTCATCAACCTCAAGATATTCCCTCATAACCAACAGTTAAAGGAACTGATTTATTCTAAGAATTCAGACCGTAACATAGGACCTACTCATTGGGATTTTGAACCTTGTATTAGCACAAAATTGAAGCCTACATTTATATTAATTTACCTTAGATTTTATGGCCTACTTTATGCTGTTAAAATGCATTCTGGCTCTTTGTAAAGAGGTGTTTGTGTGTGTGTGTGTGTCTAGGCTAAATGTTCTCTTGCTAATACACTCCAATCCAAATTGCAGCAACTTTACCTTGCAACGTTGGAGGCGAAATAGAGCCAGCGCCCCCCACCCCCGATCTCACACCTTCAGCCTCTTGTGTAGACACAGGCCGGGCTCCTGTGGAGTGTTTTCTGGCCGTTCAGTCTGCTCGCAGAGAAGAGTGACTTTGTTATTGCTGGCTGCCCTCTTACCCCCTCAACTCAGCTGTGTTTCAATGCTCTTAAAATTACACATGCCAGCCAAATATACAGGGGCTCCCATCTCTTCAACAGCTGCAATAACTAGCTCAGCTGCCACTCTGTGCCGCTGACTGGTGCTGTGAAATTGTTGTCGGTGGTGGCAGCAGGTGATGTCACAGCGGCGTGATTGCATTCTGTCATTCCAAGTGCTTTTAGCAGGAACATTTTTGATAGAAAGAGCACGACTGAAGCCAAAAACACGAGGCTGTTTAATGAGAGCTGGGACCGGTAGACCTACAACAAGACGTCTACTTTTACCTCAGTTGGCTCTGTTGTAACCATGACCCATAGGGTCTGTCGACAGCAATAACATTTTACCTTAAGTGCAAAATAGCAGTGTGTACTGCCATTATTTAGGTTTTTACATTTTTGATTTTTTTGTTTTTACAGAAGTGCTCCTGCTATATCCTGTTTTCTGGCAGGCCTGACGTCAGTCCCAGTGGGTACGCTGGTGTATGCAGTTACTAAGGGAAGCTGGTAGGACTTAGTAAACAAAAGGTATGTATACAGATATCTGGCACACACTCACTAGGCAGTGCTATCAATCTTGTGGGAGCGAACATAGATCATGTTACAGTTTAGAGTACTACATCCTGGGGTAACCTTTGTAAAATGAGGGTGGAAATTGTTAGTTTGACCGTTCGAATTTTGTAAACGAACCCATTGTTTTTCGGAGTTGAATTGGTTCAAGGTGAAACGTTCAGTTTTCAGCTCATATTGATATGCTCCATGACACTAGATACATCACTTCACTGTTTTCATCCTGTTGTTGCAATCGGAACAGATACAAGGGCTCACACTATAAAAGTCAAACTCAGTAAAATTGTACAGCCTAGCACCCCCAAGGGGGTTTTGGCTGGTGTCAGCGAACGACCTTTTAAAGGGAGTATGAAAGCATGTGTATGATTAAAACATCAGCTAGATTGAAGGTGAATGGTAGAGCGAAAGTTTTTTTTAGGCGGAGTACAAAGACTCTCTTTACACTCACACAGGGGCCTGACCATGTTAGAGAGAACTCCAAATTCTGTGAAATTCAGTGTCCTTAAATCAATTCTAACTTGTCGGGAGGGGAAAAATCCTTCCTCTCGAAGAATTTGACCCCCCCGCCCCGAGACCATGCACGACGTGTGGGGAACACTTCATGGACCAGAAGGAACTCTACAAATTTCACTTGAGTCAGCAGTAGTCGGCATGCTGATTTAGTCGAACGGCTAAATTGAGTAGAACGTTGCAGGAGCTCTGGGGTTAATGCAGTGCGGCTCGGCGCTGTGGGAGAGGGGAGCTAATGCTGCGGATATGATTTGTTAACCGGCAAGAGAGCTCGTGGTGCTCTGGAGCATCATCAGATCCTGCCACCCTCTCTCTCTCTACCCCCCCCCCCTCCCCCCCACCCACTTGTCTCTCTTTTCCCTCTCCCTCCTCTCCACTCTCTTTTCACCTTACAGGAAGAAATTGTGGCTGAAGATGAATTATAAACTTACATGAATAATTGAAGGCAGTCGGCAATATTCAATTATTTATTGCAGGGAGAAAAGCCATCTCTCTCGGAGCTGGTTTACCAGCCGAGGAGGGAGTTGCTTATAGCAGGGTGTAACTTCACTTTACTGGGAAGAAGCCTATACACCTCCCCCCTACACCCCCCAGCCCCATTGCCATTTAGTAGTATTTGTTGAGTTTCAGTACCCTCTTGGAGACCCCTGTCTTGAAACAACTAACGTTATATCTAATAAAAACCATGCAGTGGAGACATGAGTGATGCATGAGTAACATATGTGTTTTGTCTGCATTTTTTTTGCTCAGCTGTGCTTTGAAAAATCCCTATATTAAGTCTCAAAAGTGAATACCACACTACAGTAACACACCAATAGTATGTACTGTGCATAGTACACTAGGTGTATCAGTACTTCCTTCTTGCCTGCACAGCACCTGGAGAACATGGCAAATAATCCTGCTGCTTTGCTCTAGCGCACACACACACACACAAACACACACACAACCCCTTCACAGCCCGGAGTTCTTCTGCCCAAGTGTCTCGCATTACTAATGTAGCAGACCCATCGTGGTGCACAGCCTGCGGTCTCTATCTAACACGGAGATCATAACGAGCTGTTTTGTGCTACAAGCAACGGAGCCACATTGTTTTAAAAGATGTTTAAATGTAAATGGCGGCAGACAGCTGGGATGGAGAAGGATGAATACATGCCTGTGAATACTAATGGCGGAGGGCTGAGGATGGAGCCGATTGTGTTTGTTTTATACTGTCCACAGGGGCTGACAGGTGCATGGGCTGCATTCAGACATGATTAATGCTAGGGGTTATTTTTTATTTTCTTAGCAAGGACCTCTGCTTAGAAGGTGGTTATATTTACGTTTTTTAATTGCTCGTCCTTTTCATCCTGACTGTTTTCATCTTCCTCATTTTTTTTCTTGGGTTCTTTGCCGTGTTTGTCCTCATTTTTTGGCTTCTTCATCCTCAGCAATTCCTTAATTTTGATTTGTTTTGTTTTTTTTAGCTTTAAGTATTGGGAAGGTTGTGACTCATCTTCACCTCTTTCGTTGTCATCACACCCACAAAGATGTTCTAGAAATATCTCTTCTGGTCGGTTTATGCAACATGCACAGGCTTTGTCAGTTTTCATGACCCTCGAAATAACTTGCCTTCCATCAACATGACATGTCGGTGAGTTATCGCAGAGTAGAGCCACTCAGCAGTCATGTCCCGGTTTGTCTTTTCATATTCAGTATTACAGAGAATGCATAAGGCGTGAGATCATTTCCTCTTGGGTTATCAGTTTATTTGATGGAATGTCTGTGTTCACAGTGAGAAAAGTACAAGCACATTCATCCACCATAGACCCCCACACATGCGTGAAGTTAAAATTGACAGAAACAGAAAATAATAACATATCCACCACAACAGGCTCAATTTATTATGACCGCCGCTAGAGAAGCTAGCCCTCAACCCCCCCACCCCCTCGCCCCTATCTTCAGTTAAGATGTTCAGAACTGTACCAAATAGAATTTCATCCATGGGGGGGTCTAAAAAAAATTAGGTTATGTGTACATTTAGTGACTGTACACTCATTGGCCTGTAGATGGCTGGATATCCGTGGATATCTCAATCGGAAAATTAAACAATATCGGGTGCCTATGGACTAGGCTGGGTGAAGCCAGCCTAATCTGCCCGCTATTTATTTTTTGATTTCTTAAAAGATTGAGCTTGGTCTGGTGAAAGCCAGACTAGCCATGGACCTGCAGTTACACAATGCAAGGGAATATGAATCAGCCTATATTAGCACGAACAATAACGGACAACAGCTCTTCAACTTTGGCCCGTTAAAATGTGTATCAACAGTCTAGCGACGCATTTCATCAAGGCCCATTTGGACATGTCAGTTATTTGCACCACTGGTTAGATGTAAAACAGCATTTCGTTTCAGACTACTGTTACTTAATTTGTGCATTAACAATAACGTTTCAGACTACTGTTACTTAATTTGTGCATTGACAATAAAGTATTACATGAACTAAAGATGACTAAAATCTTATGTAGAAGAAGAAACATTAACAAAAAATCCATCCATCCAAAAATTACCTTTGTTTTTGATAGCTGTTGAAAACGGCATGGAACTGACAGAGATGTTTTTGTTTATAAATAAATAAATAAATAACATTATGCTGATACCTTTTGCTTTTCCCAAATACAATGTAGCCTACAGGTGTAAGTGACCTTTCATCAATCCAGTTGCAATGGATGAACTGTGATGAACTGCCCTACTTGTGATTGTTTAGAGATTTTAAAGGTTTTATAACAATGCTACATCTTCTTTGGCTATTCTACAATCTATTCACCTTTTCAGCACCAGTAGGCTACTTTCTGTGCAGCCGCACACACACACTCAGGCATGCCAAACAAGCATACACAAAAGTTTCAAGAGTGGGGGATGGAGTAAAAGATGGGGACAAATTGAAGTGTGATTTATTTTCGCGGAACGGATGTACAGGACTGAGCGGCGGTCTTAATTTGTACCGCTATGCGGTACATCTAGTTGAGTATTGTTTGTGTCTTACTTTAGGAACACTTCTGCCTTACTTACTGTCTTGTCCATTGTGCTTAGTCACTATTGTCACTGATATTTAAATTCAAACATATTTCTGCTGCTAGGTATTTGTAATGTGTTTTGATGTAATATACATGGCATTTTGGTATCACAAGGCTATTACATTAGGGATTAGGCCATGCACTTAGCATGCATGTAGTTGATGTCAAAGACTTGAGCCTTAGAGATTTATGATTAGATTTGTCCTCTATGGCAATCCATATTATTTCAACTTTGAAAAGGGTAATCTTTACTCTCTTCTGCCAAGTAAGGTCATTTGAAAAAGAAAGCACTCTCTTTCTGTTATGGTTTTAAGATAGATAGATAGGTAGGTAGATAGATAGATAGATGGATACTTTATTGATCCCCAAGGGGGAAAAAAAAGTATCAGGACATGGTAAAATTATGTAAATGTAACAGATTCCACCTTGTCATTATTTATTTAACAAAAAATAAGCCAAATGCAAATGTCATGTAAAAATCTAAGTACACCCTGTGGTTCATTAGCTTGTAGAACCACCTTTAGCAGCAATAAGCTGAAGTAATTGTTTCTCACATCATTGTGGATGTATTTTAGCCCACTCTTCTCTACAACATTGCTTCAGTTCAATGATGTTTGAGGGCATTTGTTTATGGACAGCTCTCTCTTAACGTCCCGCCACAGCTTTTCAATCGTGTTGAGGTCTGGACTCCCACTTGGCCATCTTTTTCAGCCTTTCTGTTGTAGATGTGCTTGGGATCATTGTCCTCTTGCATGACTCATTTGCCACATTTGACTCTAGAATACTTTGGAGTTCATGGTTCATGACTGCAAGGTGCCCAGGTCCTGTTGGCTCCAAAACAAGCCCAAATCATCACCCCTCCACCAGCGTGCTTGATGGTTGGTATGAGGTGTTTGAGTTGATATGCTGTGTTTGGTTTTGACCAAATGTGGCGCTGTGCATTATGGTCAGATATCTCCACTTTGTTCTGGTCTGTCCAAAAGACGTTGTTCCAGAAGGCTTTTGGTTTGGTCATAATATGCAACTTTGCAAGCCTAAGGCGTGCTGCCATGATCTTTTTAGAGAGAAGAGGCTTTCTTTCTGGCAAATATTCTTTAGAACATCTTTACAGCGTAATCATATATATATATATAATATATATAGAGAGAGAGAGAGGCAGTCTTGTATAAATTCAAAGCATATGCACAGGCATGACCGGATGATTGCCAATTGAAAATGTATTTGACAGTTATAGATAGTATTTCTTAACTCATGATAAGATAGGACACTGCCATGAGTTTAGGAATTGCTTCTGTAATAGGATGTTAATCCTAGGTTTCAGTCCAGGGAATCCACACATTGCACTGGAAGAACTTCATTCTTTTTCACATGACTGCAGATGTTGCCAAGTAGAGGTTTGATGGCATGTTTATAGAGTTTCAAGCAGAAACTTCAAGTGTCCTTCTTTGTGGACACGCCAGAGAGGCTGTTTGTCTCAGAGTGCGGTGGCGTTCTTAAACCCAAGTGTGAGGAGAGTAGGAGTGTGTGAATTTGAACAGCGGAAAGAGAGACTGCCCCATGAGTGTTGCCAAGTACCAGACATGGTTGACACCAGAGTGTCTGACTGACTTGACTGTCATGGGGATAGCTGCTTCTTCCGCTACCTATGCCCCATCCCTCTCTGAGTTGTCAGTCCCCACCGCTCATCTCTCTTAATCCCCACATGCAGGCACAGTGGTAGAGATGGGCACAGACGGAAGCTTCGGCTCTACCACAGAGGACGGGGTGATGGAGCCATTTGTCCACTCCAGGCATTGGGGTGGCTCGCGTGGACAGACTTTGCCGTGCAAAACCTAATAGTGGAGGAAATGATAAGAGTTGTATACATTCCCCATACATGCACGATAGTCAAATCTAATCCACAGAGTTTTATGGATTAAGTGTACCTATTGCGTCGATAAATACTGGGTATGCCTAATGCCTAGTACATAAAACAAAGTGCAGATTATAGACAGAGGAGTTCAGATAGATTGGATTAAATGACTGTATGTTGAAATGTCTGTTGCATTAGTTGTTTTTCAACAGCATAACCGTTTGAAGAAGCGGCGGATCAGATTAAACATTATTGAGCCTTTTGATGAGGGTGGAAAGGCCTTCCTAGTCGAGGGAATCTGCATATTGCAGACTTGTGGACAGATTTGCCAGCTTCATTTGATAGCTTGGCTGTGTCAGTTACTTCTTCCAAGAAGAAAATATTAGAAACATTTTTGTCAGTTTTGTTGCAAACTCACAGCCTGGAATATCCAGACCCAAATTCACTTTGTGAATGGGCTCTGGTCTCACTCCATTGGGGACTGTTTCGAGTCATTGCATCCTGATAGTGATAGACTTCAGGTTCATTTTTAAACCATTGACACTAACCTTTCACCAATCTGCATTGACCACTATGGGATTGCTATACTCCCTACTTCGACACAAACAGTGCATGCTGTTATATCAAATGTTTTTTCCAAATGCCGTTGGCAATAAGGCAACAATGTCTTTGCCTTTGAATAATTTGACACATTCTTCTTGCTCTGGCTTCAATTCTTCGATGTTTGCTGGCATTGTGACTGCCGTTTGTTTTGCTTTGTGTAGCTCTAACACTGCTACAATTGTTGTACATTTCATACAAACGCTTCATTTTAATGTCATTGCACTTTGCCATCTCCACTGGTGGGCCCCTCAGAATGGAATCGTTTCATCGTGCGATCAGTTCCAGACAATAATCACAGCGAAAACTGAGTTGGGAAAAAATGGTCGGGTGGAGCCCGGCTAGGCTAGGCTCATAACCTTTTTAGAAATAAAATCAGAATGGCCTGTTCTGGGCGGACACAGACAATAGTGACAACGTGTCCGAGACTGCTCCTGAGAGTCCTTTGAAATTGCAGACAAACAGCTTTTGACAGACAATTACTGAAGTGAAATTTTACAGGATTTTCACAAAGACATTACTGTGTCGGGACAGACAGCACAATGACATTTGGCAAGTGGTGTTTTGAGAGCTTGTAGCAACGGTAGGGCAGAAAAAAAACAGCCATCAGAGCAGGTCATTACGGTCATCAGCATTCTGGAGATCACCAACCCCGCTGATAGAGTGTGTGTGTGTGTGTGTGTGTAGGGCTATTGTCTAGCCCCTCGGCTGGCACAAGTCTCTTGTCCCTTGTTTGTTCTGATTGATCGATTCTGTCCTCTCTGCCCTAGTTGTTTCTGCAGGTATGCAAGTGTGGAAGGTGTGATTTTGTGTGTGTGTGTACTGAGAGAATGAGAGTAATGCCTACAGGCAGCAGTTGACCTCCCTCTTTCCATACGCTGTGTGGAGAAGTCATTGCATGCATCATCTTGGCAGACTCCAAGGGGAGGCCTCCATTTCTCCCAGTTACCACTGTTCATTTGCAACTAGGCCATGACATGAATTGATTGGTCCAACTAGATCTGGCACACTTGTTTAGTTGAAATCCCCCCCCCCCCCCCCCCCCCCCCCCCCCCAAACTCTATCCTTTATGGCTTAGGGTGTTTTTTACATATATTTTGTAAACTGTGATATGCTGAGTTGCCTGTTCTGTATTAATAATTATTAATTAAATATTAACTAGATGTACCGCAGAGCGGTACAAAATATGACCGCCGCCCAGTCCAGCACATTTTTTCCACAAAAATAAATCACGCTGAAAGGCCTATATGATTCTAACTGTCTCACTAAATTGCATTATCCACACTCAATTCTCACTGGTATCTGCTAGACAACAAGTACCAAAACATGATTAGTTCATAGATTTCACATGTAAAATTCATTTTATACAACCCCACCCCCATCTTGCCTGTTCATAATTCTGAGAAATTCTTGAATTGTGTGCATGTGTGCGTGTACACGTTTATGTTTATGTGTGTGTGTGTGTGTGTGTGTGTGTGTGTGTGTGTGTGCGTGTGCGTGTGCGTGCTTGTGTGTTTGCCTGCGTATGTGTGTTTGTGCATGTGCATGCATGCTTACATATGTCTACTGTGTGCGCATGTGTCATACGTATGATTACTGTGAATGTATGTGTGTGCGTGTGTATCTGTTTATGCACATGTGTGCACATGGAATGGGTTAACATGACCCCTGGAGGCAAACATACGGAAACATTTGGTCATCCTAGGCCCTACGGTTCTCAAGATATTCACAGAAAACTGTGTCTGCCCTACCCTCCTTTCAGGGGGTCCAGTACCGCGGGGGGGCTACAGATCAAAACGAAAAACTATGGTTCCATGCTATCCATGTGGGGTTATATGCCCACCAAGTTCCATGTACCCCGGTCTTTCAGTGTCCCGGGAATCCTTGTTGGTGTACGGTCACTAAATGTACACATAAATTATTTGAACGAAAGTTCACAAAACTTGGCATGCATTCGGAGGGTGTCATAATGATCCTACACTTTCAATTTCGTGTAGTTTTGACCATGTCAGCCAGAGATATTGTGATGAAAACACCTAATTTTTTGCTTTTTAATTTTTAACTAGGTTGCGCTATACATGAAATAAGTGGTAATGGGATGGGTGGACATGCCCCCTTAAGACCAACATACAAAAAAAAGGTGGACCTCCTAGGCCCTACGGTTCTCGAGATATTCACAGAAAACTGTCTCCGGCCACCTACAGGCCAGTTGGTGTATAGTAACATAAATTAATTTATTGTGTGGCCCCCCATGAACGGAATTCCACGAAACTTGGCGTGCATTCAGAGGGTGTCATAATGATCCTACACTTCCAATTTCGTGCAGTTTTGACTATGTTAGGTCACAGATACCTGCGATTACAACACCTCATTTTTACTTTTTTGTGTTTAACTAGGTGGCGCTATACATGAAATAAGTGGTTATGGAATGGGTTGACATGGCCCCTTGAGATCAAAATACAAAAAAAAAATGGTCCTCCTAAACCTTACGGTTCTCGAGATATTCACAGAAAACTGTGTCTGCCCTACCCTCCTTTCGGGGGGTGCAGTCCAGCGGGGGGGCTAAAAAGAAAAGAAAAAAAAAGTCTGACTAAACCTATATGACCGCCGCTTCGCTGCACGGCGGTCATAATGACTGGTCTGACCATGCCGAAAGTTATGAAGAGACTCTATGTAAGGGATAACCGTGCCGAGGTGTCCTGTTATACGGAATTAATGGACGAGGGCCAGAGGCAAAGAACTCCCGACGCGCACCGCCCAAGTCCATTAATTCCGTATAACAAGATACCTCGAAGGCCGTTATCCCGCTTAAGGAAACACGCGGTTCCGTTTAAAAAGAAGCCCACTAGTTCAGCTTGTTGTACAACTTTCGTTGGCCCTATAACAGCGATAGCATGGACAGTTCGCTTGTTTACAGTTTATTCCATTGTTGCGAAGCCTGTCTCCAGGCTCAACCGTCGTCCAGAGCCTTGTAAATGGGGCTCTCCCGTTGTCCTACTATGGTTGTTATAGTTGCCATTCATAAGCATTGATATGAAACAGCGATTAATATCAATATATCAATTGATATAAAACAGCGATTAAACTTTTTTTACCAGATCTACTTCATAGGTGTCCCGTTATTCAGAATTAAAAGCCACCCCGCCAGCCAATCAGAAAAGAGTATTTCTTCAACTAGTTATAATACACTATGCATCCCTCACCTGAGGACAGAAAAGCTAAATGGGTCTACTCCACTATTTTCCTCTCTCTACCTGCTTTCACCCCCATCATCCAGCCCTTAATCACTCACAGTAGGCCTAATTAATTTAAGAGTCAACCCGTTGCTGCTTTTTGCTTGCGTTGCTTGCCGTTTGAGCACACATCGTGTCAGAGATCGCATTATGAGATGTTACAGTGACTGAGACATCTTGTCATATTCATTTCATGTATCACAGCTAAATAATTTATTTGTTCGGATTCGGTAGAAACGTGTGACACGCAGCTCCATCTAAGGTGGTGAAGTCGCTATGGCAAGGCATCGATTTTGGATCCTTCTTCTCGCTGTCTAGAAAATCTTTGGCCATTAGACTAGATCACAGCAGGGTTTACATCTGTGCCATCGCTCACCTGAAAACATAATATTTGAGTGGGTGAATGTAATTTTAGTCCACCACATTCTTTCTTCTTAGCAGAGTTTCCTCAAGAATATGACGGGAGTAGGCAATGATATTATAGAGAGCCACTGCTATTAAGGACTCTGGTTGGTTTGGCTACGTTTCTCATGGTCCAGGAAAATACTGAAATAATATCTTAACATCATGGATTTATGGAAAGGTAGGGAAATTATACTCACAAAATGGACCGTAGCCAGATAATATGTTGCATTAACAGCCTTGCTCCAGTTTATGCCTAAAACATTATTAGTTATTTTTCTGTACCATATTTTTGCATGGCCCTCCCTATCCTCCTAATTGAATTGTGTAGGTGTAGGGTTACTCTGTAGAGCTTGGTGTGTAGTTCAGGTGTGTTGATGCTTGTGGGAAAGTATACCACAAGATTGTAGAGAATGTGTAAGTATTAGCAAGCTTGCTATTGGAAATGTTTCATACATTTTAGATACTAGCTAGCTTGGACAAAACACCCTACTACTATGTCACACTTCCTTCAAAATATGCATTTGGTCAAAAGTCATTGAAAGACCTGGATGGCCGTATTCCTGTGAGATGCATTTTAGAAATAGGCTAGTTGAAAACACTATCATTTAGTGGTTCTTAAGATTACTATGGATCTTTTCTGGAAAGAATTTTCTCTGTAAATCTTTTGAGTGTGATTGTAACAGGATAGATGTGTTGACTGTTGCGAATGAGAAACCTGGAATGAATCAATGTCGCCTGAGGTGCTGCTAACGTATTATTTGTTGGAGTTCATTTGTGTAGTGGTGTGAGGCACAAATGGCATGGTTGGGCATGATTCTTGGATGAATAGACTTAATTTTCATCTGTGAAACCACGCTTTAAAGACCGCCAACACACAGTCAACTATGTCGGCTTTGGCGCTTTCATCGCTGCACTGCCCACCCCTTCTTTTTAGCCTCAAGGCGACAGTGAAAAAGAAGAAATGGAACTGAACATCTCTCTGGCTCTCGCCCAATCTCCTAATCTCTTTCTCCTCGCTATATGCCTCCCTGCACTTGTAGCTATACACACACAGCCGCCTCATGTGCATGTGCTCGCCTTCGCCTATATGTGTAGGGTTCTGCTCTGTCTCACCCAGTCTCTGATTGTGTGTGGAAATGTCCCGTGCCCCAAATGACTTGGGAGTTTTAGTTCAGTCATTTATTACCCTCTCTGCTGTGGCTCACACATTTTTACTTGGTCAGGTCAGACTGCACTGATGGGAATGGGACATTAGGCCTGAGAATATATATATTTTAAGTACCACTGCTGCTGTGGTTGTAAAACTCCCATGCAGCCTACTCAATAACCGCCCATGCCAGTGTTGGGCAGCACTCAATACTTAAACATAATTTTATAGGAATAACTTGTTATTATTATGCTTTGTACTGTAGAACAGTGCTAGAAATACACACACCAAGTTGTAATTAAATGTTAATTTATATTAGTCACATTTATATTACGCACATTTCTTCAAAATGGTTTCTGATTTTAATCCTATATCAAACTGCATGGCGAGTTGATATAGCCATCATTTCTTGAGAGGTGGGTAATTCATCATGAAGGCTGGGATTGTTCCGGGTGATGGAGCTGAAATAAATGGCGAACCAGCATTGGGTGGAGTAATTTGTTCCTGCAGTGGCAATGAAGGATGACTGTTTACTTCATGAATTAACTCACTTCTAGCTAGCCATGGAAAGATTGGTGCTGGATCATTGATTGCCAAGAACTGCTGCAGCATCGGCTGTAGGAAGCACTTTTTATTATTGTGTAACACGCTAGAGATGTCAATGTGGAGTGTGAGAGTGTGTGGTACAGGTTATTGCTGATATGAAATCTATCCCCAAGAAATACTGTCACTATTTCATAAACAGCTGATCTCAGCACGGTCCCCGTCGGGTAGGTGTGAGAGGATTACTGCTGATGGAGGACATTTTTACATGGTGCACCATGCAATCTAGTCGCTGGCGTACCCAATTATCTGATTATACCCCCACAAACAAAGGCCTCCTGATCCTGATCATCAATACATTCCTGTAATCTAATGATTTCTCAAGAGTCAGCCATGCCTAGGCAGGGTTTCATTTACTTAGTGTTCCACTAAGGGGTTACGAACAGCTAACGTTTAAGTTAACCATTTGTAGCACACTATAGGAATGTGAGCCTAGGCCTGTATGTTGCTGTGTGGGGTTTAGTATCTATTCTCATTATCTGTTTAGTATCTAGTAATTATTTTTCCCTTAGGTATAGGTCTTGGACAGAACTTGTTACTTACGGATTTGAAACGGCATTCTTCTCTGCCCACTCAGAAGGAACCATTGTTCAAGGTTAAATGAGTGGTTAGTTAGTAGTATTCTGTTTAGACCATGACACACCATTGTTCTGGAAAAACTCGGTTGCATGGGTGCCATGTCTCCATGGTGGTGCTCAGCTGTGCTGTTCTCAGTAGGAACACGGAACCATAATTTTTTGAACATCTGCTCGGGTGGCTCTTTTTTTTTGCTTCCTGGTGATGGAGCCTGGGCTTGTTGCAAGTTTGCTCAGCCATTGCCGTAAGCCTATAATAATCACTGGGCATGTTAATCCTGTAAGGTCTGTATTTGGATGTGAAAACAGAAATATGGGAGTGGTGTCTACCTGACGACTGTAAGAATGTATGGTATCTGACATTTAATATGGTATCTGTGTATTTTGGAAAAATTGCATAGGATGTTGCCAGCCCAACATTTACGTTCCTGCAGCCAGACAGCATTTTCCCAGCATTTTTTATTTTTTTTTTTTAAACGGGCTTAGCATAGATTGTATCAGTCACCTGAACCATCTGGTCAACCCAGCCAGCCTTGGCATTATTTGTAGGACATTGGAAATGCCAGTTGCCAGTGAAGCTAAGTGGGCAGCATGTCTCTGGTGTAGGAGGTCAGTTTCACAGGTGGCTGTTGCCAGGCACTGTTGGGGCAGACTCTCACCTTTCAGGGCTCATTGTGACCTCCATTCTATAGTCCTTTTTAGGCTTATTTGCTGGATTTGATCAAATTCAGCCAAGCCAACATTTGTGGTTTACAGAGGATTGGATAGGTTAATACGCATAGAAATTCTTGTAATGTAATTGATGTAATAGCAGGATCAACTTCCCTCTAGAATAAAACGTAACTGCCAGTTAATGGCCGTTTCACAAATAAAGGTGGTTTTTAAAATCTTCTGCAGTGCCTTACAATCTAAATTGTTAAGTGTATAGTGATGAATGACTACAGTGTGGCAATTTAGCTATACCATTTTCCATTTTATGACTGTTTGTTACCATGGACATAACATAGCAAAACAAATGTGCAGCTACAGGGTTGTGTCTGCATGAGTAACACAATTGTCAGGGGAATTCAGCTGTTGTGTATTGCAAATATATCAGCATCAATTAAGCTGTAATATCAGGTTTGTCCCGTAGGAGATCAATGACCGTAACAGGTCTTCTCACTTAATTGGCTCTCCTAGTGATAAATCCTCAAAATGGGCAACCCTATATATTTTCCCCTCTAAAACCCAATAGAGAATATTACCAATCTCTGTGCACCTCTGCTATTCTCCCATCTCATGTCAGCTTGATGTATCATGCTTGGCTTTTCTGTATCCAGCTCAGTGAAAAACAAAATTCCCCGGCTCCCTTGGTCACATAGCCCCCTTTCTCTTCCTTTGTTACTTTTCTCTGTGCCCTTGAGCAACAAGAATATCTCTGTTTACGGCACACACTGGATAATGTTATTTTGTAATAATTATCATTCATTTGTGGTCCAAAGTGAAATGGGGCATACTTATCTTTTTTATAGTGTAATTTTTTACATTTTCCTTCACCAGTTTTGTGCAGATGGGTTTCAACGGCATCTACCCATCTATGTGCTATTGGTAGATATTATTATTAGAATAGCGTAGACTTATTACAACTAACCAGCTTAGACATATTCGAGTAAACCAGCGGAATAGACTGTCAAAATAAGCCAAACTCTGAAGTGTCCACCAATCTGTTCTGCTGCGTGTTCTTAATCTCATATGTGTATGAGCTGTGAGAGAATGGACAGGAGGAGAGGAGGACCGACTTTAATAGGGTTTAATACACACATCCTATTATGGTCCCGCCCAGTGCTGGTCAGCAGTAGACATCTTTACGCCTGTGCAGCGAGCAATCTAGTTAGCCCCAATCATATTACTCCTAATCTGATCAACAGTAAGAAAAGCTATTGCTCATCCAGCCTTTTCCCCCTTTGCTCCCTTACAGGGAGAACGATGTCTCAAACTGTGTAGATCCCTCTTTCTGCTACCAACATTCTCTGTCTCTGTGGTGGTCAGTGACGGACATTGATTCGTTAGTCTGTTATTCGGCTGTTTGATTTTGGAGTCCAGCCCGCAGTGGCAAATGATGCATAAATTACTGGACAAAAGCTCGGAGAGGCTTCCATTTCTTCAATAGTTCATTTTGACTTCAATTGATCATTTGCATGTTATTTTAATAAGCACACAAATGTATGTGGTAAAGGAGAAAGATTTTCAGATTTTCTAATAGAAAAAGGGTCACATCAGAGAGGGTAAATCTGTTATGCATATAATTGTGTCATTTCCGAACACAGAGTATATGTTTTTTTAACTCAAACCAAGCCATTGTGGATTTTCTAAGCGCTGATGGAGAGAAAATGCCACTTCTTCAGAGCCACCTTGGTCGCTCTGTATCCATGTTGTGGCTGGAACTGAGAACAGTGCCTGCGTCCTCTAGAATAGAGGTGACATTTACTTTACTTTTTTTTTCTCTCTCTCTCCCCTCTTTGGGAGATTTCTGTGGTGGAGGGAGGCCGCTATAAATAGCCAGGGTTCTTGCCGTGTTTTCCAGGCTAATTAAGAGGAAAGGGACATAGGTGCTCCCAAGCATCTGGGCTATGCTGGCAATAGCCGCCCTTGTTCATGCTCACGAGTGGATGCATACTGCTGCCAATTATGTTGCTGTGGCATGACTGAAGAGGCCCTCTTTGCAACCCCCAATGCCCCTAATGGAACGCAACTCGTTTCTGTGTCTGGGCTCTTGCTGCTGCTTGTGTATGTGTACTGAAGGTGACCATCATGTGGTTAGTGGGCAACAGTACAATTAGTGCTACGCAAGTCAAGACGGTCTACTGCTGTAATGTTGTTGTGTTGTACAATCACATGCTGTAGGCTACAGGACTGCGATACTTAAAATATCATGCCCTGATACAGGTCATCACATACGAGTAATGGTGCATATCACAATATAGCACATCTGAAAATTCAATGAATGTATAGTTAGATAAAATGATAGATAAAATGACCACACGCAAAGGCCTGTTAATCGTTACATTTTAATCCCACAAACACTATAACAAAGACAATCAATAACAACGAGACAGAACAAACAAATTGGGTAACAAACCATTTAACAAAGTTGTGTACAAACTGTGGATATTAACTGTTTATGGTTATGAAGGAATATAAAACCACCCAGCCATATAAAACAAAATTACACACTGCACCAATATGCCTAATGCAGTAGCATTGATTTGCCTCTAGCCGTGAGTAAGTTCTGGAATAAGAGTCGCAGTGAAGTTCTGGTTGTCTGGAGTTCTGTCAGTCCTTGATGGCAAACATGGACAGATGGAGGTGGCATGCATCTAGAACTTCACTGCTTCACCGTCCAAGACTGTGGTTTCCACAGCTTCAGAACTCAAAGCAAATCTCAAATCTCTGATTCGCGAGAGCATGCTGACAAAATCAAATGTCTCTTCGCTGGATTTTGTTGCCGTTCCCTTTTCCCCAAAGCTAAATGGACGTATGTCCTAATTACCCGGCTCTATTTGTGTCAGGCATCTCTCTGCATTGTGCTTGATGGATGGAACTGTTTTGTTGCCTGCAGATTTGCTTAACTCGAATTTCTTTTGTCAAAGGCACTCTGTACTTAGGGGGGAGATGAAGAGTTGACAGGAGTGGATGAGTGAGCGAGTAAATGAGAACTGGAGAGGAGGGCCTGGGTGCAGATTTGATTCCTGGTGACCTGAATGCTGTGTGATGGCTGTTTGAGTGTGACTAAATGCAGGATTTTTTTACCTGCAGCATTAAAATGATGTCTGCTTCAACATGACACTGATAAACCCATTAGGATTTTACGACTTCGGCCTGTGTGTCTGATGAGGAGGATGGTGGTGATGTACGTTATGCTGAGCTATTCAGACCAACAGAGATGTTCCATTTCAAAAATAGTCAGAGACAAATATTTTTGATAAGCCGAAATTCTTCAAGTTGTTCTCTTTAGCCTATCCCACCATCCCCACCAGTTTCAGGAGACAAACAGGACACCTTCAATCCCCCCTCCCTAATCCGTACCCCTCATGCTGCAGAAGGCCCGCGGGGTGGTGCAGCTCGCTGGGTTAGCACCGTCCCACAGAAGCGGGAGATTAGCGCTCTGATGAAAGCAGCCGTTAGATAAGCAGTGCGGTGGGTAGAGCGCTCCTGCCGAGTGCTGCTGTCCATGTTGTGCGTGGGGGGGCCCCACCAGTTTGTGCCAGCAGCTAAAGCCTCTCCTCTCCGAGGTGATTGCTGGCAGAAGGAACCGAATGCAGCACCCAACAGACAGACAGACAGGCAGGCAGACCGGCCAAGGCACAGTGTGTTCGAGCCGGCAGGGCCCAGCCGGATGGCCCTCGGATGCATGTCGCCAGACTTGTTCAGATATGTGGATGAAGCTGAGCTCTTGAGTGAGTGTGTGTGTGTGTGTGTGTGTGTGTGTGTGTATACGTATGTGTGTGATACAGGCACACAGGCTGCCTGTGAAGTGGATGGAGCACAAAAAAAGCTGTCTGGTTTGCACAGACTGCGCAGGAGATGAGGCGAGATTTGATTTTTTTTTTTTCTCCTCCGCTCTCTCCAACCTCACTATACAACGAGCCAGGACATCCAACCTTATTACCGCAAGGTCGGCATAGCTGAAGGTTTTTTGATCCAACCAATCCAGTTACAGCTGATCAGTTGTAGGAAGTCTGAAATGAGAGTATAAACTGAGTGGTATCAGGTGTGCTGGTACACTGTTGTAATGAAAACCATTCAAGCCTTTGTGGAAATATCTACCACATTGTCGTGAAGTTGGTTCAGTAAGGGCATAAGGAATTTACAAGTTAGCTTTGAATAGTATTTTCAGTATTTCCAATGCAAGAGGTATCCATTATAATACTTGCTTTGCTCAATAGTGCAAAGTGATATATCTGGAAAGATATTAGTGATCAATGAGTCCACAGTTTATTAAAAGATCTAGAATAATCAAGATGTCTCTGTCTTTCACTAAAGCAAGGCTAAACTCTACTGGCAAGCGAGTGTTTAGATGACAGATCTGGTTCAGCTTCCGCCTTTAACATTGAGTGTTAAATAGAAAACACTTCCTGCCCCCAAGGTCGTACAAAATAGATTTGACCGACACTGCTGACCAGCATTTTGATCTCATTCTCACTCGCTCTCGTCATTGCAGGGGCTGACCATGATTGATTATGGTACTACTGTGTAAACTAGTAAATATTTCACATATGTAGGCTTGATGTTAGAGCGGGTAGTTAGCCAGTCCGTCCTGTGTTGCGGTCTCCTAGCTCAGGCATGGCGGTGTTACTGGATCTTAGGTGTCAGCTGGGCAGCTGTTGGTGTCAGCTGCCTCGGTTTCCCAACAGATTTTAACTCTCTGCTCTCTGCTAATGGTTTCCATGAAGTGAATGGTTTCCACTTTTCCAGGAATAGTGTGCTGTACTGCAAGACCTTGTCCTCAAACAGTATAGCCCAGAACAACGTTTAAGTGTTCTGTGTGTGTGTGTGTGTCTGTGTGTGTGTTTGTGTGAGGGTGTACATATTCTGTGGCTGGGTGTGCTCATCTGTCTCTCATTTGTGCATTTGGTCCAGCCCAGATAAACAGGATTACGGAATTAGGATTACACTTTCCTGACCTTCCCCAGATTGTGTGGCGTCTATGCCCCTTGGGTATCTAATGCTGTTTGTCAGTGTGCCATCTGAGGCCCAGTGGAATTTGCCAACTTGGGTCTTAGTGATTAAGTTTTCCCTGAGATTGTCAGGTGTTAGGCTAGCTCTGTGACATCAAGATTCACACTATCCAAACTGATAGGTTGAATGTGTTGATGGAATAAATTGATATTATTAATCCATTTGTGTTGGGCTAGTTACTTTCAGGGTGAGCTGGTGATTGTGTGAGTAGTATTGAATGAATTACACATAATGACAATGTAAAAGAAAACATAGCCATGGTTTGATCCTTCTTTGCATTGTCCCTAAAGCAGAGTGTGACATTTCATATGTGGTCTAGTATCGGGTGTTTACTTCAGGGAGAATAATACATTGTGATTTGCAATGATCTGCGTTGTTGTTCCCAAGCCAGTTAAAATACCACACAGAAGAGCCATCAGCACCTCCCGTGTATTTATACTTCGCTGAGCTAAAATAAATGCATAGCAGGTAGCCTAAATGGTACTTAGGAGTATTTATTTAATTGCAATGCTCTTGTTCCTTTAAGCCTAAAAATAAAAGCAAACTCCTATGGTTATTAAAAAAGTGAAAACTCTGGTTTATTCACTGCTTTATGGTAGTGAAGTATATATTACTAATATATAGTAATATGCTGTATATATACCTATATATATTTAGAGTGTAGACAAAACAAGGCATTTGTAGCCTGGGTTTTCCCTTGCTGCCTTGCGCGCGCGATTTTATTCACGCTGCTAGGCCGCCTGTATTCCATGGACTTCGTTTTCACCTCAACGAAGGAACCAATCACAGAACGGAGGGGGGACAGCAAGACGATGACGACACACCGAAGCTGTTATGAGCTACATACAGACGCATTTAATAGACATTCGTAGCGCCCAATAAACGGCTCTGGGCTTTCGTAAGCCACGAGAAAATACGAGAAAATTTATGTGTAGTTCCCAAACATCATCTCAATGAGATGAGGTTTGCCGTTAGCCAGGCTAAGACATTTGAGGATGTCATTTTAATTTTTGCAAAACACTGATCAATATTTAGTCACCTTTTTTGACACTGCTCAATAATAATGCTTTAAAGTACATTTGACATCTAATATATTTCATTCATGTCAGAAGTTAATTACAGCATTTTAACTACTCTGCTTCTCACTCGTTGTGGGAGCTTTGTATTTCAAGTTCAAAAGTGCCCACTCTGGGCAGATGGGTCCTAGCCTGTGTTCTTAACGCAGAAGTATGTGGGGCCTGGCAGGCACATTTAGCAAGTCGGTGAGACTTCTACTCTACTGTACATTTATTTTTATTCTTTTTTACCAATGTACCTTTCTCACTTACGTGATATAGATTAGGCCTACCTAGTCGTTTCCTTAACGGCTTCATGACTCACTGAATGGAATTATTCTGAGAATTTTGCAGCTTATAAATTGCACACTTGTCACTTTTAATCCTGAAGGAAATGTGCTACTAAAGTAATCTACAGCTATTTCATGTGTCCGAGTGTTAACCATTGTAAAGCAGCAGTGACGCAACTGAAGTGTTTCATTTAGCAAGCAAGATGTTAAGTGCTTTCTGTAGATGGTGACGTGCCTCAGAAAAGACTCATCCACTCTTTGAACCTTTGGGAGAATAAAAAACAGCTATGTGCCTTAACAGCGACCGAACATTGCTAAAGATGCATTCAAGCCTTTGATAAACCCTTAAAAACTCATGTTAGTTTCTAACAAATATGTATTCATACGTTTTTTTTTCTCATGAAAAAATCCCTTCATGGCCTTGAAACGGCTTGTATGAGTCTACTCTCTCTGCCTCACCTCCGATGTGGGGACTGGAGAGTACTGGGCTCCATCCGTTGTAAAGCAACAATGACAGCAGGTCAGATATGGCCTTCTAAAATGTAAACTAGTGCACTGCCCACCTGAACCAGAAATCGTGTTGTATACTGTTTATTTCGCTCTTTTATATATCTTCTAACAGATAAAAACCTCCAATGGACATCTTTTAATAAAAACCCTCATTTCTTAAGCATTTCTTTTGTTGTTTTTGATGTCTGCTTGGGAAAAATAACAGTGGCAATAGATGTTGTTATTCCACTATACATCCGTGCCTAAGCAATTATGGTTTTATACATTCTCCCCTCTAGCTAGAACGTAAGCTTTCCAGTTTCCTTTTTGAAGGTGGTGATATTACCTGCCTTGTTCCATTTGTCTCTCTGTCTCACTCATGGTGAATTGGCATGTCCAGCTCCGGCTCAGACCCAGTGCCTTCCCTGAGGTTTTGTTCTGGAGACTGAGCGAAAGCAGCGACTCGCCATGAAAGCTGCATTAGTCTCAGTCTAATGAGCTCTGATGCCTGAGAAGCACAACAGCCGTGTGTGTGTGTGTGTGTGTGTGCACAGAATAGTATGCGTCTTATGCAAGTTGGCACCAGCCCTGAATTTAGGAGCTAGTATGTGTTCAAAGAAGAGTAACTCTGCAGTCTGTCCACTGCTCTGTAAATCGACTATGTAAATGGTAAATATCTGCACTCCCTTCAAGTTTATGAGGCCCAGTGCAGCACTTGGAGATAAGTTGAAATGGCAGTGTTGTGTGTCTAATAAACCTGGGGCTGCTGCTTCTGAACAGTGTGTAGATATCCATTGGCGTGTTCCCCAACAATGGCCGCCATTGTGACTGTGGCAGTGCAGGAGCTGGGCTGGGCCGGGCGGGGCCAGACACAGCTCTCTGACTCGGCTCTGTCTGTCTGTCCGTCCGACGGTCAGGTCCTGGGTGAAGGCTGCCCAGCGGAGCGAGCCTTGCTGGCCTGCAACACGGCAGCCAGCCATTGTCCTTCTGCTGCCCTGGCACTAATTACCCACAGTGCTCTTCATAGGAAGTGTGACAGTGTCCCACTCAGTGCCGCACTGATGTTCATAGCCACTGAGGCATTTCTGTCACCTCCTCCCGCCCCCTCCCTTTCGCCCAGTATTCTTTTCATTTTGTTAGCCAGGCTGTCACATTATAAAAGCCCTGAAATGAAGAAGGAAGGAAGAGCGAAAAGTGGACCTTTTTTCAACCCCTCCTCAGCTTTCTGTAATTACAAACGCAGTCATCCAGTCAACCACCTCAAACAATCCAACGCTCAAGGTTTTAGTGTGTTGACATCCTCACCTTTTGAAAACTTTTTTTTATTATTGGTTCAGGCGCTTTATTTCAGCCCCTCAAGCTATGGTTTGTTGCGGTCGTGTTCCAGCTGAAGTTGGCGAGCGAGCCTTAGTTGTTCTGCGCCGCATTCACCCCATTTCATCCCACGATTACATACACCGTGTGTGGGACATTGGAGGAGATTGGTTCATCTTTTATGGGTGTCGTAATGAATGAATGATGAAGCCTGGATCGTAGTGTATGGCATTGAGGTATTCTGTACCTCCCAAAAGTCATCAACGTGACTCCCTGATGATTTGTGTTCTGGGTACTTGTCATGTAACCCCATTCTCACACACACACACACACACACACACACCTGAAAACCTGACCGCAGTGTGGCCTGCCCCGAGCAGTCTGGGTGTGTTTTGACAGTAATCCAGCAAGCTGGAAATGGCTTGTGTGTGCTGCAGAGAGACATTTTTCCCCCAGTGCAGCTCTGGATGACTTTGTGGCTGAAATTGAATGGAGGGGAAAAAGCAACATAAGATGTATCACAACACATTTCTAAATGTCAAGGTCTTTCACTGTGTCTCAACAGATTTGTTTTCTCACCTTTGTTGTTTTTTTTCCATTTCACAGCATTTTTGTCTGTCATTGCAGACAACTGTGATAGTAAAAAGGTCTGGGAAATTGCCTAACCTTTGAAACATGTAATGCCTTTTTGGAAGTTTGGTGCTTTTAGTTTGCGTGTATATATGTATGTGTGTGTGTGTGTGTGTTCGATATGTGCATATTTTTGTACTTATGCACTTTAAATGTCATGAAGCTTCAACTTCAATGAGAGGTAGGAACAGCAGACACTGCTGGCATTAACAGGGGAGGCAGTTTTAGAATCTTTCAAGTTTTTCTTGGTGAGATCTGGAAATCGTGCTATGAGGCTCTGTTTTTTGTTGTTGGAAGGCCGGTGTGGGGGGGGTGGGGGGGATCTGCGGTGTCGTGGGGTCTCTATCGATTCAGATGCGTACTCTAAAAATCAGTCTGGTCTTTTGTCTGTCGTCTGCCACATGGTCTCTGACTCACTCGGGTTTTTCCTTGGATTCTGACATGGAAAACAGATTCCTCGCTAACCGATTTAAGAAGGGAGGAATCCATGTATTCCCTCCCAAGTCTTTTCTCTCTCTCTCTCTCTCTCTCTCTCTCTCTCTCTCTCTCTCTCTCTCTCTCTCTCTCTCTCTCTCTCTCTCTCTCTCTCTCTCTCTCTCTCTCTCTCTCTCTCTCTCTCTCTCTCTCTCTCTCTCCTCTCTCTCTCTCTCTCTCTCTGGAAGACTCCTTCATCCCTAAGTGAAACCATTCAGGCAAGGCAGTACTGAGAAATAAACTCTTCGTGTTCTCAGTGTTTGCAGATTTGTTTCTTCTCCTGTCTCTGTTTGGCCTAATACTTTCATGGAGTCTCATTGCTGTGAAAGAAGATGCAAAGAGCTTTGACTTGTTGAAATAAGTTAGCATAGCACAACAAGGGAGTAAAGCGGCAAGTATCTTTCCTGTGTGATCCCACCCCATTTTAGAATGGAGGCACAGAGTGTGTCAGTATATGTATGTGTGTGTGTGTGTGTGCATGAGAGACCGAGCTTTCAGTAGAGGCACCTGCTTGTCATCTTCTGACTGCTCCTTCTGAAATTTCCGCTGGCTTTTGTGAACTACTTCTCCACACACACACACCACTGTAGCCCTCCAATCTCTCCCCCAGCCCCCTGAAAGTGAAATTCCTTTTGGGAATATTAGATCATGCTAAAAGGGCGAGAACACTAACAGCTGCAATTTGGGAGGGGACTGGAGGCGATAGAAGCGGTCAGCGTTCATAGGCTGCGTCCGCATTGCGCCCTCTCGAAAAGAGTACAACAGACCTCAGGGCCTTTTCGTCTCTGCCATTTTATTCCCCCCACTCTCTTGTGCACCCTTGTTTTTTGTCAGCTTTCAAAAATATTCGACTTTTTTTCAAGCTTTACTGTTAATGAATTGAATGCATTTATGCCCCTGCCTTTCCTTCCGGCCCCCTTTGATTCTTTGTCTTTGTTCTGTACACACAGTTCCATACATTCGGTGCTCTTGGTGTGCCTTTGAAAAAGTGCCCGGTGCAGACACGTCGTCTCTTGCTGCTGTCGCTACGCTCCCCGGCCTGCACTGAACGGCCCTCTGTGCCATTGTGGGATCCTCCCTATAGACAAACTTCCAGGCGTCCTGTGTGTGTGTGTGTGTGTGTGTGTGTGTGTGTCAGACTTCATTTGTAGTGTGTGTTTGTGTGCAGAATGAGGGCTTTATGAAGCGCGAACAAAAGTGACAAAACGAGCGTGTTCATTAAGAGAACAGGAGCCTGCTGGAGCTCTGTGTGGGGCTCCATACCTTTCTTTCACAGTCTGGAGCTCCAGCATCTGCCAACTTACAGCGTCACTCAAAAAAAACAAAAAAAAAAAAACACCTTTTGTGTGTCTGTCCACTAGGATTATGTGATTTGAGTCATTTTCACTTTAGAAAACGGAGGAAAAGGGAAATGAAAACAATGTTTTTCTTTTTACTTTTTTTGATGGGAGAAAATGGGAAAAGAAGGAAGGAAGGGAGTTTTTTTCCTGGAATTTGGCGCATTATCATGACATGCCGTGTTTATGGCTGAGCGCACTCCCTCCCTCACCCCTAGAGCCTGCTGGGTCTCACAGTTTATCAATCCACTCATGAAGGACACTCTCTTTTCAGGTGAAGGATTTTGGCAAGCTCTGCGTTTTGCCGAAAATCTTCCAAGGTCATTTACCTCCCAGTATAACTACACACACACACACACACACTCACTGACACACAGTATCACTAATTTGTGCAACTTTAGCTGAAACCCAGTGATATGTGAAAAGGCTTCTTCCCTTTTGCTAAACTATATGAAGAGCAGAGAACCATCTTTCAGTAGAAATAGATGCCACTCCTTTGTGCCCGACTAGATCCCCATGGTATTTTCTTAATGAAACACTTCTGCACACTACAGCTGTAGGTTTTCCACCACTTTCGCTGACAGTTCTCATGGGGAGATAGATGGCTCCCACGCAAGGCTTTACAGAGGGGTCTATCTTTTGTTGGATCTCAGATCTCTTCGTTCCGAGCTTCTGAAAAAAGAGTGTGGTGTTTCTTCCCACTGATGTCTTGATAGAATAAAAAGAAAAGGGAGTCAGTAAGTGTCGGAGATTATGGCAGGCTTATCACTTAGAATCTGTAAAACAATACAAACTGGGCCCCAGACAAAAACAATACATGTAGTAAACATTAAATCAGGTTTAGACATGAAAACCGAAACAGATGGAATGTTGGCATCCATGTTAGGCCACGTAGACTAGATTTGACATGGTGTTATATCTCATTTTGTCTTTCCTGTGGTCAGAGAAGCTTTGTTTTAACCCCCCTTTGTTTTACCCCCCTCCTCTGTTTCAGGTCAGTGGGACGCGTTGGCACACATGTATTGGTTATGAATCTTGGGTGGAGCGCCTTGCAGCTTGACGTCTGTAACCTCGGGGAGCCCGTCGCGTTCGGCCTCCTCTTTAGCGCGGGGTGGGTGGGCCGGAGGGGCAGGGGGCCTGTGGTGGACGGGTGAAACCTCCGCCACTGCGCCGCCAATCCGAAAGAGTTGCCCTCGCCCCAAATGATGTCCCCTGCCCACCCCAGTCCCCTGCCCTTCTGCCATGGTGACATGAGCCCCTGTGACGTCTCGAAGCCCGATATCAAGCCACCCCTTTGGTCTTTCTCTTTAAAGACAGAAGCAGCAGCAGAAGAAGAGCGTGTCGCTGGCATAGCCGCTGCCGCCTTGGTCGCGTGAACAGCAGCCGAGAGGTGGTCGCGAGGACTGGTGTCGAGCGGAGGGGTGATGATGCTGGCGTGCAGCCGGGTGCGGCGGCTCTACCGTCAGCTCACACTGCAGACCAGCCTCCTCCTGCTCTTCCTCTTCTGCATGGTCAGCGTCCTGGTGTCGGCCTACTTCCTGTACGGCGCCAAGCGGGAGCTGGAACCCGCGGCGGGCGGTGGCGGGGCGATGGCGGACGCCTTGGAACAGGGCACCGACTGGGACGACCTACGGGCCGCCACGCCGTCGGCCTCGTCGCGGCTGCTGCCCGCCCGCACTGCCCGGCCGGCGGACACGTCGCGCACCGACCCTGTGGTGCTGGTGTTCGTCGAGAGCCTCTACTCGCAGCTGGGCCAAGAGATAGTGGCCATCCTGGAGTCGGCCCGCTTCCGCTACCAGACGGAGATCGCGCCGGGCAAAGGGGACATGCCCACGCTGACGGACAAGAACCGGGGCCGCTTCACGCTAGTGATCTATGAGAACATCCTGAAGTACGTCAACCTGGACGCCTGGAACCGTGAGCTACTGGACAAATACTGTGTGGAGTACGGCGTGGGAATCATCGGCTTCTTCAAGGTGAGTGGCATGAAGTACAGTTGGCAGCTGCCCAGTCACATTGAGACCATCAAGCAAACACCTATGATGAGGGCTTTTTAAGTTCTCTTGAAGTTTGGTTAAAAGGTTAGTTTGGATGTTTTATTTGTCCATGAGAAGGACATTTATGAATAACAGTAATTGGCCTGTGTTAGTGATATCCATTATGCTGGGTAATGATAGTGGCGATGATGATGATGGCGGATGCACCATCAGGACGTGAATGCTCAGAACGTGAACGCTCCTTGTGCATTCTATTAAGCAACTCTCCCTGACCTCAACTAGGCCCGTCCAGAGGGATGATTAATCAGCCTAATCGCACCGCTTCCTTCCTGCACATTTTTTTCCTCTCTCCCGCTCTCTTTCTCTCTCTCGCCCCCCCTCCCTCTCCCCTGCCATCCCTGGCTGCGTCTGGTCTGTAATCAGCTCAGGAGAGGCTAGTGCGCTACGCTAAGCCTCTGCTGTCCAGGCAGGGTCACGCACTCAGGCTATAGCCCGGGGTCAGTCCGGGGCGGGGGCCTGTTTCAAATCAGCGCTGCGTGATTCGGCCAGAGGTATGATAATCACCGGCGGCTACAGCGGTACAGCGGCAGGTCAGAAGTTGATGAGCCTCAGTGCGGCTCTCCCTGGCCGGGAGAAGCGAGGGTGCGCACGCGTAGGTGGGGTGAGAGGAGTGTGGGTGTAGCACGCTGCACCATGTGCTGCTGCACCACATCTCAAGCGAAAGCAAGCTTGTGCTTGTGCTCACCAACTGTTAGTATTGTATAAAAGGCTTTGGTGTGTGTGTGTGTGTATATATATTTTATATATAAATTTATGTATATAAATTTCTTTTGCTGCTGTTTTTTTGAATAATGCATTTATTATGTTTGTTTTAATGTAGAATTCTATCAGACATTTAATTTACAGTAGGAGTTTAATTTTGTATCATTTTGTTTACCTTTCTGGATCTGTTTTATTCATTCTCTTCTGTTTAGCATTTTTCTATTTTTTATTTTTCCACTTCTCATTGTCACTATGAAAAGAGCCCTTGGTGCTGTTAGGGTGTGAATGCTTTGGGTGTTAGGGTGTGAATGCTTTGCCTAATTGCTAGGGCTGGGACAACGCGTCGACGTAATCGATGACGTCGACGCAAAATATGTGCTGCTAAATATTTTTAATTTTACACCTTCAGTGTTTTCCATACGTTGACTAATCTGTGGCTGGGCACCACGAAGTCAAAACCGGCCACCACACATTGATGTTCTATGTTGTAGGCATACTATTTAAATTAAAGATAAGATAATTTCATTGAGCTGCACTTTTCACTCACACAGCCTTTCCTCGCCCCGCCCACTCTCTCTCGTAACGAGCCCGCTGCTCCTCCTCTGCATGTGCATTTAACAAATTATTCACGATTGTTGAAGGATTGTTGTTGCCACATAGAAGTGCTGCATAGAACAAATTGCTATTAAATCCGCTTAGCATCGTGACCATGCTGTGCAAATTTGTTCAAAACTGCAGCATTAAAGTTAAGGTAAACTCTGCTAAGGTCTTATCACAACATAGTACATTGAGGAGACTAAACTAAGTTAAGTTACAGTATGCAATCAAGCAGTATCTCAAAGCTAACGTTAGAATACTGTTTGGATGTCAAGTTTAGCATGCTTACTTGCAGCTGCTTGTATTTGTTACTCAGGCTCATTTTATTGACTCTGAATGTTTGCAAAATCCCGATGTAAATGGAAAAGTGTTTTCCAAGACACAAAAGTGCTTGTCCAAAGGAGAAGTACGAACCGTTATTTGAACTAACTACGTTATGAATTGCATCCACACATCAGCAGCCTTTTAACTGTGTTAATGTTAATAGTAAGGATTCCCACACGAACGTCTTAAAATGACAGGCACTCAATTAGACATACACTACTGAACTTTATTGAATGCTACCTCTGACTAAGAACGCATTGCTTTGCACTTGTATAGTCTTTTATTTTGGAATCTTAAGAGCAATAAACATATATTGCAATGTTAAAGAATTCATGTTTTTTCATTCAGATATGTAAATAAACATGTATAAGTTGCTATTAGTGAATTAATTGGGAGATAATCGAATCGAAATCGAATTGGACTGAAAAAATGAATCGTTATGCATCGAAAAAATAATCGCTAGATTAATCGTTTATCCCAGCCCTACTAATTACTTAACCTAACTATCAGTGATTTATGAGGGCGAGTCGCCTC
The DNA here is from genome assembly GCF_018492685.1 of Alosa sapidissima. NCBI lineage: Eukaryota > Metazoa > Chordata > Actinopteri > Clupeiformes > Clupeidae > Alosa > Alosa sapidissima. Next base: position 30,984,636 of record NC_055961.1, on the reverse strand, counting down.
ACGGATACCTTCAGGGTAATTGTTGTTCTCATCTCTCTCTCTTTCTCTCTCTCTCTCTCTCTCTCTCCCCCCTTTTTCTCTCTCATTTCTCTAACCCCCCATCTCTTTCTCTTTCCACCCTCTCTCTGTAGCAGAGTTCCTCTCCACCCTACCCAGCAACACACTAGGTCCATAAAAGCAGGGTTCAGCAAACGAACAGCAGCTCCCTCTGAGGAAAGCCTCTGTTTAGGATCCCCGTGTCTTCTGTCCTCTGTGACTTCCCCCTTCATTTATTTGCCCTTTGTCATTCCTTCACTCAGACCTCATATTGGTGCTGTGCAGTTGTACTGCTCTCAAAGGCACTGGAGAAGTCTCAAGGCTAGCAGAGCAATTGCTATCAGCAAAGCTAATGTATAGGTTTTAATTACGCTTGTGGGTATTAGCTCATTGAAGGGCTTCTCGGACTCCCATTAGACCTTGAGCCTAATCCCGTATCCATGTTACAGGAAGTGTAATTAGAATACAGCCTCCCGTCTCCCTATGTCCCCCCCAGTCTTAGTTCAGCATTTCGGGTTGATGATGTAGTCCGAGGAACAGTAGACATACAGTATAGTAAGAGCAGTTTAGACTCTCTATGCCTGAGCTGAATTTTTTAAACATTGCGGGATTGGATTTCCCATGATCCACTCGGGATTGAGTGACAAGTTTCATTTGTGCTATTGAACTGGAGGCATTGTTTCAGATCAGATGGAAGAGCGAGCTGCAAGTCAAATGATCTGTAACAAAAGACCAAAGTTCTCTTAAGAATGACTAACTGAAATGTATCACCCCACACACAATGACCAGAAAGTTCACCATACTTTCAAAAGACTAGTTTGCGTACATCATCATTATGCCCACTTCCCAACCAGTTTCCCTTGAATGATAGTCAATTTGTGCCAATGATCCAACCACTTTCTGAAGCACTGCTGGAGGTCTACAAATGATATGTGACTAAGCTGTTCCTTCATATTATGGATGACTGGAATGTCATCAAATCTCTTTTCTTTCAGCTCCATTTAAGTTTAGGAACAGAAGAACACACACACTTAGGCAGGGTGAAATGGGGTGAATAGACAGGGTGTGGTGATGCAGGAATGTCTCTTCCTGCCAAAAACTTGGGTAGAGACAGCAGTGTGTCACGAATGACTGATGACACATGCAGAGGTCTTGAGACCGAATCGCCTGATACGACTCCAAATTTCCAGTAAATTAGCAATTTCCTCGTATGGTTAGTTTTTGTTTTTTCTTTTGTTTGTCTTACAATTGTGTTTCACCTAAGCAAATATTTAATCAGGGAATGATGACGATCACCAGTTTGAACTACCTGAACAAAAACACACAGACAAATAACTCATTTTGCTTTCATTGTGTCTTCTGGTCTCAGGCCAACGAGAATAGTCTCCAGAGTGCGCAATTGAAAGGCTTCCCGCTGTTCCTGCACTCCAACCTGGGCCTGCGCGACTGCAGCATCAACCCCAAGTCGCCCTTGCTATTCATCACGAGAGCACGTGAGGTTGAACGAGGCCCGCTGCCCGGCGACGATTGGACCGTCTTCCAGTCCAACCACTCCACTTATGAGCCCGTGCTACTAGCGCGTAGTCGGACCGCGGAGGTTGGCGCCCCCCCGGGGCTGGGCGGTGGCGGTGGCAGCGCCGGTCTCCTCCACGCGGCCGTGGTTCAGGATCTGGGCCTCCACGACGGCATCCAGCGGGTGCTCTTTGGAAACAACCTCAACTTCTGGCTGCACAAGCTGGTGCTGGTGGATGCTGTGTCCTTCCTGACGGGCAAGCGACTGTCGCTCGGGCTGGAGCGCTACGTGCTGGTGGACATCGACGACATTTTTGTGGGCAAGGAGGGCACCCGCATGAAGGTGTCTGATGTTAAGGTAAATGCAGTGGGCATTGCATTTGCACACAAATATTATTGCACACAAATAAACTAATTTAGTTGGTTCCTAAGCTTATCCTCTCATTTAACTTGCTTAAAATGACTTCAGTTATTATGACCGCCGCACAGCGAAGCGGCGGTCATATAGGTTTAGTCAGATTTTTTTTAAATTTATTTATTTTATTTTATTTTTTTTCTTTTTCGCATGCCCAAATTTCCGTCAATGATTCCCGGGACACTGAAAGACCGGGGTACACGAAACTTGGTGGACATGTAACCCCACATGGATAGCATGGAACCATCGTTTTTCGTTTTGATCTGTAGCCCCCCCGCTGAATTGGACCCCCCGAAAGGAGGGTAGGGCAGACACAGTTTTCTGTGAATATCTCGAAAACCGTAGGGTTTAGGAGGACCATTTTTTTTTTGTATGTTGATCTCAAGGGGCCATGTCAACCCATTCCATAACCACTCATTTCATGTATAGCGCCACCTAGTTAAACACAAAAAAGTAAAAATGAGGTGGTGTAATTGAAGGTATCTGTGACCTAACATAGTCAAAACTGCACGAAATTGGAAGTGTAGGATCATTATGACACCCTCTGTATGCACGCCAAGTTTTGTGGAATTCCGTTCATGGGGGGCCACACAATAAATTAATTTATGTTACTATACACCAACTGGCCTGTAGGTGGCCGGAGACAGTTTTCTGTGAATATCTCGAGAACCGTAGGGCCTAGGAGGTCCACCTTTTTTTTGTATGTTGGTCTTAAGGGGGCATGTCAACCCATCCCATTACCACTTATTTCATGTATAGCGCCACCTAGTTAAAAATTAAAAAGCAAAAAATTAGGTGTTTTCATCTCAATATCTCTGGCTGACAAGGTCAAAACTACACGAAATTAAAAGTGTAGGATCATTATGACACCCTCTGAATGCATGCCAAGTTTTGTGTACTTTCGTTCATGGGGGGCCTTACAATAAAATAATTTATGTGTACATTTAGTGACGTACACCAACAAGGATTCCCGGGACACTGAAAGACCGGGGTACACAAAACTTGGTGGGCATGTACCCCCACATGGATAGCATGGAACCGTCATTTTTCGTTTTCATCTGCAGCCCCCCCGCTGGACTGGACCCCCCGAAAGGAGGGTAGGGCAGACACAGTTCTCTGTGAATCTTTTATGGTATGTTGGTCTCAAGGGCCCACATCAACCTGGCTCATAATCACTCATTTGTGATTTGCCCCCCGGTAAAAAATGAAAATCAGTAGGATTAAAAGAAAGCCAAAATAAATATTCATCATCATCATCATGGCTGCATTTTCAGTATTGGCGAGAAGTAGTCGTTTGTCCACTAGATGGCGCATCGTTGCAGTGAGACGTAATTTTGTTGGAAGTTAAAAGTGGGTTGGAAAAAACAATGGACGCTTCATACAAGGACTGTAATTTACCGCAGTGAACATCTAATAAGGATAGGACGATGTTCACATGAAGTGTAATTCCCATTTCTTCTTGAAGCCGAAATAAATCTGAGGATGTTTATCGGACATGCTTGGTTTTTACTGCAGGTACGTTAATCTTGTAATATCAATAAGGACCTAGGTAATGTTACCGTTAACGTTGGTTGAGTGATGGAGGCATTTGATTTATTGCATTTGTAGAAAACTATAAATGCGGTTATACCAAGCAAATGTATAGCAGCACTGTTTGTATCTTTCGACTGTCATTTATTGCACGTGCTACAAAATCATTCTGTGCAATGGAAGATTTACCAACGTTACACCGGTCTGATACAGTTTTGCCTATACATGCGTGAGACTGAGACGCCTGTTTATTTTGTTTTAAGTGCGTGCAGGGTGTGAGGGGGGAATCGATGTGCTTTGATTACAGCTTGGTAGTTGTAGTCTGTGAAATTAAAAAGCACGTGTGTGTGAAGTATCCAAACAATGACACCTTCATTTCATTATGGCTGCTTTAGCAAAACACCTTAAGCTACTGTGTAGTGGGTCCCATTTAGAAGTGGCTACTTCATTCGCGCTTTCCTTGACTCATGGAGCTGCGTGAATGTTATTACAACTTTTCGCCACGATATGACAGTTTAAGTCCGCTTGATACTGTAAGGCGTAAGCCATTGGTTTCCAAAGGAGATTTTATTTGTGTCGCCAGCATAGCCTATTGACAATTTATGTTGTCAATAGGCCTACCTTATAATCCTACCTGTAGTTTAGGGAAGCTAACAGCTTTCTATTAGGATCTAGTTTGTTAGTTACCGTTTTGTCATAACTCCCTGATGCATTTTTGCATTTAGAATAGCCAGAGCGTGTATAACTCAATCGGAAAATTAAACAATATCGGGTGCCTATGGACTAGGCTGGGTGAACCCAGCCTGATCTGCCCGCTATTTATTTTTTGATTTCTTAAAAGATTGAGCTTGGTCTGATGAAAGCCAGACTAGCCATGGACCTCAGTTAAACAATGCAAGGGAACATGAATCAGCCTATATTTGCACTAACAATAACGGACAAAAGCTCTTCAACTTTGGCCCGTTAAAATGTGTATGAACAGTCTAGCGACGCATTTCATCAAGGCCCATTTGGACATGTCAGTTATTTGCACCACTGGTTAGATGTAAAACAGCATTTCGTTTCAGACTAGGCTACTGTTACTTAATTTGTGCATTAACAATAACGTTTCAGACTACTGTTACTTAATTTGTGCATTGACAATAAAGTATTACATGAACTAAAGATGAGTAAAATCTTATGTAGACGAAGAAACATTCACAAAAAATCCATCCATCCAAAAATGACCTTTGTTTTTGATAGCTGTTGAAAACGGCATGGAACAGAGATGTTTTTGTTTAAAAATACATAAAAAATAAATAAATAACATTATGCTGATACCTTTTGCTTTTCCCAAATACAATGTAGCCTACAGGTGTAAGTGACCTTTCATCAATCCAGTTGCAATGGATGAACTGTGATGAACTGCCCTACTTGTGATTGTTTAGAGATTTTAAAGGTTTTATAATAATTCTACATCTTCTTTGGCTATTCTACAATCTATTCACCTTTTCAGCACCAGTAGGGTACTTTCTGTGCAGCCGCACACACACACTCAGGCATGCCAAACAAGCATACACAAAAGTTTCAAGAGTGGGGGATGGAGTAAAATATGGAGACAAATTGAAGTGTGATTTATTTTCGCGGAACGGATGTACAGGACTGAGCAGCGGTCATATTTTGTACCGCTATGCGGTACATCTAGTTTAGTATAGCAACAGCACTGCATTGTTCCCCTTCTTGAAACAGACTGCATTTTACAGAGCTAAGTTACAGTCAGTTTCAGTTTAGTATTTTTAGCACAGTTGTCATTATCTCTGCCAGTTTTTGATGATTTTCAGACAGATGCTACTCCCTTTAGAGTTCCTTCCTGATTAGACTCTGCCTCAGGCATCAGACACGTAAATCAGTCAAATCAGTGGCAGAAAATGACAAAAGACATACCACATTAACCTCTCTTCCGTCAGGACTAGTTTTTATACATGCAATTACTTGCAGAAGATGTTTTTATAAGCATCAAATCATTTTGGTATTTTTTCTTGCAAGAGAAGACAGCTTGCAGGACTTGACCTTTGTTGTCTCTAGTAGCGACCTGGTTAATCTCTGTCCTCTGATAAGAGGAGTGTTGAAATGGCACCAGAGTTCAGACTCCGGAGACTCCTTGTGATAAACAGTGAGATTGGCCAGGTAACCCTGAGGGCTCTCCGGGAGAGACTAACCCAAACATCGACAGGTGTGAAGGAGTCGCAGGTGGCAGGGATGGGCACCAAGGCGACGTGCGTGACCCTGGGAAAGGGTAAAGGGGACGTGAGGGGCAGAGTCCAGCAGACGTGGTTTCCCCAGGGGGGACAGATGCCCCGCAGTGCTCTCAATCAGAGGTGGGGTCACTCTGGGACGCAGGTGGCCTCACACCGGTACTGTCAGTATGTCCGCCACCACCAGCTACGTCTGCTGGCTTTCATCCAGACACATGGAGGGGATGGAGAGTGGGGAAGGTGTGGGGCGTCAGGGTGACACAGGAGCTTGGGCATTAGAGTTTTGCTCCATTCGGCTTCAATAGAAAAGGGAAAAAAGAAGACACAAAAGAGCTGGAAAGGCAGCAGCACACTGATGCGTCTCCGTACATCAAAGTGTGTTCCTAGCCGCTGCCTTTATCTGTCACGACCACTCAAGCCAGACTAGTCTCCAGTCCAGAACTGCTCAAAAAAACATTGCCTGCTTTTCTGCCTTAGGCGAAGCTGTTTGAAATTTGTCAACAACCTTCCCCTAATATATAAACTTTTCAGACATCCTCCACTCTCCCCCTATTTCATATTGTTCTTGTTTCGGTTGCTGTATTGTTGTTGTCGTCGTTCGTTGTTTTTCTGTGTCGTTCACACAGAGCCTCAAAGAGACACAAAATGTTGAGCAGCATTCAATTTTAGGAGCCCTCTCTTTATATGTGCAGACCTCCTCTCTGTTTAATATGAGTCAGACTTTTGATTGAGCTTGAGAAAAGTAAGTGTGTGTGTGTGTGGAGCAGACACTACTAAAGCAGTAAACAAGTGGCTAAAGCAGACAGAACAGAGAGGACTGGGTACGAAGTGCACTGGGAAAGAGGGCGGGGCGTGGCCGGGGCCTGTGTTTGTTTGCCTACAGCACAGTGCCGTCTTGCACAGCTGTGTCACAAATGTGTAGCCTGTTCCTTTGTCTACATTTGAACGTTGTGTGTTCTGTTGTCTGAATTGGCGGAGTAGAGCTCTGGCACTAAGGATGGCTTTCCTGCACATGGATTAAGCCTAGTCTTAGACCAAAAGAAAACTTTAATAAAGATCTCCATTTTAAGCAAAAAGGTTTGTAATCTAAGACTAGGCTCAAACTATTACGGCCGTAATTATGTCACATGTCTATCCAATGTCTGTCTCATCAGTCGAGTCAAAAGGTCATTTGGACCTTTTCAGTATAAGTTTACACTGTTGTTGCCATTGCTCATTGTGACTCAACTGATCCAGGGACCATTTGCATGCTGGTGACTCTCCACTGAAGAGCAGTCATATGATTATTTGGCCACATAAAAAATTCAATTGGATTAGTCAAGTAAAGTTTTTTTTTTATTTGTCACCAAGGTAACTTGTTAAATCGGGCCCTTGTGTTTTTGCTGGTTCCCTTATTAATGGCGTAATTGATAATGGTTCTCCCTCAGGCTCTACTGGAAACCCAAAATGAGCTGCGTTCTCACGTCCCCAACTTCACCTTTAACCTTGGCTTCTCAGGGAAGTTTTTCCATGCTGGTAAGTTCAGTCATCATGACCCATCGTTTTATATTCTTCAAAGGGCATGTTTTGAAATAATGAGTAGTAAATCTGCAAATCTACTTTCTTTTCTTTTTTACTTTACAATGTAGTGTTATTCTTGCTTGTATAATTGTGTGTGTGCGCTGTGTGTGTGTGTGTGTGCGCGCTATGTGTGTGTTTCTGCACCCTCCCACAGGTACTGATGAGGAGGATCTGGGAGACGACCTGCTTCTCTCCTACAGCAAAGAGTTCTGGTGGTTTCCTCACATGTGGAGCCACATGCAGCCTCATCTCTTCCACAACCAGTCGGTGCTCGCCGAACAGATGCTGCTCAACCGCCGCTTCGCTGAGGTGAGACCACAACCGACAGCCTTCAAAAGCCCCGAGTCTGTACAGTGGGACAACTACCCGAAGTGCTCCGTTAAAAAGAGTTTGATCTGTGCTTGCAGTGGCATCCCTGTACGCCATGAGCTTTTAATTAGACTCAAAGCAGTCACAGAGAGTTCATGAAAGTGCTGAAATCTCATCATGTAAAGCATGACTTCCTTAAGTGTGATATCTTCCATGCCCTGAAGTAGAGAGGGAGAGTGAGCGACGGAGAGAGAGAATTAACGCTGATGATGACATTTCTGTATATTCCTCTTGATGTTGCTCATCTCATCTCTTACCATTCAAAACCTGGTGTTTTCTTTTTGTGTACATTTCTGCCATGTTCCTTTGCTTGTAAATGTTGTAAGTTCAATTTTATTGCGCAAAACGGGTTTCTGTGGTATTTTTTGCTCTATTGGCCCTTTCCTAGTTAATATGGTTTTGTAACACTGTACCTCTGTGTATCTCAGGAGCACGGCATCCCCACTAACATGGGCTACGCAGTGGCGCCGCATCACTCCGGGGTCTACCCCATCCACATGCAGCTGTACGAGGCCTGGAAGAAGGTGTGGGGCATCAAGGTGACCAGCACAGAGGAGTACCCCCACCTGAAGCCTGCCCGCTTCCGACGGGGCTTCGCACACAGTGGCATCAGCGTAAGGCTCCAGTGTATCCCTCTCTCTAACGTGGAAGTTAAAGTGGACTGGTGTTCAGCAGCCATTTTTATCCAAAGCGACACACCTGCAACGGCAGGTTCGGGGATTGAACCCCGGGTGACCGATTGTCAGGTGGTGACTGTTAACGCTGCTCCACCACGTCTACACCATTTGCCCTCATGCCTCCACCCCCCCCCCCTCTCTCTCTTTCTCCTCTCTGCCTCTGAGTACACTCTTGCATCAGACCTTCACTGTGATGCCTGTCCGAAGCATTGTGATGCCAAGTTTCCAAGCATCTTGATTGTATGAAAACAAAACAGAAAAAAATGGATAGAGGTTGTTGTGACAGCCATTATTTATGACGCGTGCTGATTGAGCCGGGTAGCTAAGGGCTCGTCAAAGGAATTCCTCACCGCCCTGACACTCTGGTGTGGTTTGTTTGAACGCGGCGAGCTCCGCTCTTGGGATCAAAACTCCGAAAGTTGAAACGCGCCATTGAATAATCCATGGCTGAGCTTTTTTCTCAGATGTTTGCTGGCAAGTCATGCATTCTCAGCCCCTTGTCTAGGAAAGAGGAGGGGAAGGGCACTGTGATGGATGCCTCTGCTTTTGGTACTTAGAACGCATCTATCTGCAGAGCTGTCCTTTTTCATTTTTCCATCCTGGTATTTCTTCCTTGCACAGGATCATTTTTGAATCAAGGCTCTACCCTGTGCAGGGTACAATGAGTTGCTAAATGGTTTACAGGGAATCCAGAGCACCATTCAAATTTCCCTTCAATACAAAATGTCTCTGCAGTCAACGCAGGGGATAATAAGTGACATGTTTTGTGACATTTTAGAGGAGACAGTTTTCTTGGATATGTATACAGCTCTGGATAAAAATTGGAGACCACTGCACATTTTTCTGATATCATCCTACGGTTGCTGAGTGACATTCAAATGATTTGATGGTCATATTCAAATTTGCAGTGGTCTCTTAATTTTGAATATGATCGTCAACTCATTTGAATGGGATTCATTAGAATGCCAAATGAGTAATGTTAAACAACCTGTAGTCACGCCATGGGCACATAATGTAATGTCTTGCATGTCTTATCTGTCAAATTGTTGTTGGTCAGAACACAGCTGCTATGTAAAGCATGTGTTCCATGTCCAGTCTATTCTGTTTTATTTATTTGCCTCTTGTCTGGCGGTCTAGTGAGATGTTGTCACGGCGATGTTAATTCCGACCTTACCAAGTCCATGCGAAATATTCAGCCACAACCTGCCAGCCATGTCTCTGGTGTAAATATGGCTCCCAACTATTCTGTCCTGCTTTTCCCCTCTTTCCCTCAGACATTAGAGAACGCCTGACCAAGGCCCCTTTGAGGCCGTTTCCTTTCTATCCTGAATGCATTTGACCATGGATATCAAGTCCTGAAGTAGCTGTATTAATATTCAGGCCAGACAGGAGCCATATCGAGACAGATTTACTGACTGCTCCTCAGGAGTGGTGAATGTGTCGATTCTGCTGAGGATTTCCTTTGAAGTCGAAACTGACCCCAATTGGAGTGCAATAGTGTGTTTTGGGCACAAGAAGACTGATGATGCATCGTTATTTTTAAATAGAAGATTTGTCTCTTGTGGTCTAAAGCACAGCCTCATCTCCACTGTGTTGCTTCCTTTTGCAGGTTTTGCCCCGCCAGACTTGTGGTCTCTTCACTCATACGATCTTCTATAACGAGTATCCCGGAGGGCCCAAAGAACTGGATAAACTCATCAACGGAGGAGAGCTCTTCCTCACTGTGCTCCTAAACCCTGTGAGTCACCCACAGAACCACTTTGTGTGCTTTTTTTGTATTGCACCTCATTTACCTAGAACACCATTTTAGTTTTATTCTTTTGGATTTCACCAACAGAACCATACACAATAATTCTGTTTTACCTCTCTACCGCACAGGGCACAGATAATAAAAAATATCTTGCAGCCAGCTTTGGTTGCTTTGCTTGGTTAGTTTGTAGCAGTCTGCTTCATTGGCACTGTTATAATAGCCTGAGTCTGAGTTCTTCAACTGCAAAATGTTTGCTTGAGCTACGGTGAATGGTAAATGGACTGCATTTGTTTAGTGCTTTTCTCCTATTACCACAACTCTGTTGCATGGTGGTGATGTGTCATTTTTCGTTTGCTGTTGTCCACAGATCAGCATCTTCATGACCCACCTGTCGAACTACGGGAATGACCGGCTAGGCTTGTACACTTTCAAGAACCTGGTGAAGTTTCTGGAGACATGGACCAACCTGAAGCTCCAGACGCTGCCGCCGGTGCCACTGGCCCAGCGCTATTTCCAGATCTTTCCTGAGGAGAGAGACCCCATCTGGCAGGTAAGACAGGAATACTGAGAGAGAGATGGAGAGAGATGGAGACCGAGAACAGCACAAGGAAAACACAGGCCAAGCATCCAGTCTGGTCATTGGATAAGGGCAAATCTGTGATATTCGTCTGTCTGTCACTGTTTATTTTTGGTTTACATGTTTGTATTTTGACAGCATGGTCTTTCACCAGAACATGTGTCCTCTGTTTGCACGCTGTGTGTGTGTGCGTGTGTGCGTGCTCACACATATAGATGTGTGAAAAGGGAAGGGGGGCGCTCAGACTCCCGACTTGGCCCGATACATTCACAGTACTGTAAAGATGAGTGGCCATGCTGTTTGTCAGAACTGTTTGTGACTATTTTTGAAATTGTATCATCGAGCACCTCCACTCTTATAAGTGTAGAACCCAAAGCTGTCATTCCCAGATCTGGTTTAAGAGCACACATAGTGTTGTCACGATACTGAAATATTGACTTTCCATTGCCTAAGTATCATAATACCAATACTGAAACGATAACACGTCAGTAATAGGCGTAGGAATAGGCCTAGATGACAACACAGAACTTTTTTTTTTTTTTTTTTTTTATAACTGGAAACAAATATGGCATTATGAAAACCTGATTAAAATGCCATTCTGAAAGTTTCACTTCTAATAAAAGTAAAATGTACAATAAAAGAGTATTATAACATTTTTAATATCAAAATATCACCATACTTTACTATTATTGAAGCATTGCGCAACACTTAATCACACATTTTTTCATCTCTTTCTGTCATACGTTTCCGATTAGGGCTTTTCACATAATATGTGCCTGCCTCAAAAACATCATTGTCCAATTCTCTGTAATTGATTTTTGTTTATTTACGAGGGATTGTGTAGTGCCTGGGTTATTAAGCAGCAGTTGATTAGTATAGTGTGTGGTCACCATCTGATGGCGTGGTCTACTCATTACTGTCAGCAGATGGTAGAGGTGAGGGCGGCTGGCACGGGCACAGTTGGCACGCTGGCATGGCACACGGATTGACCCCTCAGGCTGTGCGCTCGTCTGCGCAGATCTGCACCCAGATGTGTTGGACACAGCCCACTAACATGTTAATATAAAATATATATACACACACACACACACACACACACACACACACACACACACACACACACACACACACACACACACCACACACTCCGGTGACACACACATGCACACACTCTCTCTCTCTCTCTCTCTCACTCACTCACTCACTCACTCACTCACTCACTCACACTCTCTCTCTCACACACACACACACACAGGCCAGTCACAAAACCTTCAGCATGGCTCAGAGGAGCAGCTCAGAGGCCAGGCACAGGGAGTGTTGACCTGGATGGCTGACAAGTCTCCACATCCATTCATTTGCTTTAGCACAGAAGGAGGAGCAGATAATGGCATAATAATGTATGTTGTTAGAATATCCCAGGAAGGGTGCCTCTTCAACAACAGGCTGGCTTGTTTCAAAGGTTTGTCGGGTCGCACAAGCTTTATGAAAATGCAATGGGAGTTAGGTGGGGTGGGGTGGGGTGTGTGTTTCATCTGCAGTGATAATGGACACTTGTGTACTGCATCGGCTCCTCTGCACTCACTACTCTGTTAATTACAGACCGCAGGCCGATTAGTTATTGGCAACACGAGGCACACTGTGTGTGTGTGTGTTTGTGTGTGAGTTCCTGTGTGTGTGTGTTTGTGCCCGCATGCACGTGCACTTGCTTTTGTATGACTAATTCTCAATATTGGTTTAATGACCCCGTTTATGAAGGCTCTGGCTGTGTTCCCTGGGGCAGCAGCCCACGGTCTGCTGCATGTGCTCGGTGCCTTAACACTTCCTGTCTCCCTACAGGACCCCTGTGAGGACAAAAGGCACAAAGACATTTGGTCAAAAGAGAAGACATGTGACCGCTTCCCCAAGCTGCTCATTATCGGCCCACAGAAGACAGGTGAGTGGACAGAGATTAGTTCGGCCCTAACAGACCCCCATCCTCCACTTAAGGACCGACAGCCTCTGTATGATTCCTGTGGTGTCACGTGACCATAGAGTCCAGTGAAGCAAACACATAAAATAACATTCAGCTGTAATAGCAGAAGATCCTTGCTGTTGTCAAGTGGTGAGCATTCTAACCATGTTTAATGGACGTTCTCAATCTGTTTTCAATTTGTTTTGTTGTTGTCATTTATCTGTGAACAGCTTTTTGTGTGTAATAAACTGAGATGAGAGAGTGAGGAATGTGTGGCCACAGCTCTGGGTCAGATGGTTGTCTGATCAGAGCAGTGTTTGATCTGTTGCTGCATGGCCCGCCGGCCCTCTGTGGGCTCCAGAACAGCTTAGCCTCCAGCTAACGGGACGGCGCGATGGTCATTTACCGGCTGCCGCCTCACTTCATTTATGGGACCACCGTCGGAAAAGAAACCTGGCCGTTCTGTAACTTTTATAGCCGACTTGACTGCAGGTTTACAACACTGCTCTAATTGAACTAGTCAAAGATGTCTTAAGGAAAAAGCCATTTCTCGTCTACCTGACGGGTGCGCAGCCTTGGGAGTGGTTTGGAAGAAAGCCAAGTCTGTTAATCTTTTCAATAAAACAAGATGAGGGGGTCGGGTCCACCAAGGGGTGAATTTACACATCCTGCTGTGTAATTACTTCTGCTTGTCTGAAACACACACACACACACACACACACACACACACACACACACACCTACTCCGTTAGAGCCATCCTCAGTAGCTTTACTCACTGCAGGCTACCATGTCATACTACTCAAGATAAAAGGTATAACATACACAAGCGGTAACACACACAAGCACTACTGCATTGTTTGTGTGTTTGGGATGGTGTCTACTTGCATGTTGAATAGCGAGTCATGCCCCCCACCCCCCTTGTTACCTGTCCCTCCAGGCACTACTGCACTCTATCTCTTCCTGGGTATGCACCCTGACCTGACCAGTAACTACCCCAGCAAGGAGACCTTTGAGGAGATCCAGTTCTTCAATGGGCGCAACTACCACAAAGGCATCGACTGGTGAGTGGCTCCGCGCACTCCGTAGCACTGCCATCCGGGCCGTCCCCTGGCTCGCCTCCCTTCCTCATTTTCAGCCTTCACTTTTTTTGCGAAGCACGCTTGAATTAAGACAAAGCACTCCTGCAAAGCACCATCTATTTCGCAGATAGAGAAAACTTTGGTATGCGTTTGAATTTGCGAGCAGTAAATTAAATTGCTGGCAATTTTCTCCATCATTGAAAGAGATTATGCGGCTGTTCAAGGTTTGCTTAGGCATCAGCTGAAACGCAGACTTAACGAAGGCCAGATCTCTTGTGTATCGTAGACATCTCATGCTTGCTCGCTCTCTCTCTCTCTCTCTCTCTCTCTCTCTCTCTCTCTCTCTCTCTCTCTCTCTCTCTCTCTCTCTCTCTCTCTCTCTCTCTCTCTCTCTCTCTCTCTCATACTTCTGCCTTCTCTCTCATTCTTTCTCCTCTCTTATCACTGCCCCTTTCTCCCTCACTCTCTTTTCTCTCTTATCTCGGTTGTGCGAAAATAAACCATACCACCCTCTTAGAACTTACAATACAGACACTTACACCAACAGTACAGGGTCTTATAAGGTCATGGGGTAGTATCTTTTTTACCATTTAGCTTAAGAATTCTTCCCTCCTGTCAATACTTCTGAGGCAGATGGACCCTCTCTACCGCACAGCATGTCCGAGGTCCATTTGAGGTCATCAGTATCAATATTTAAGTGATGACAAAATATCTGCTTCTGGTCTTTTCTGAAAAGAACGATACACTTAATATTAACTAATACGATGAGCAGAAGTCCTATTTGACTAAACCGCTCTACAATTTATAAGTATTGAGAAGCATCTCACGGTTATCTTTGAAGTTTTGCCAGACGAGAGTGTCCCTGACTGAACTGATGTGACTGGCGCTCATCCTGTGTTTTCCGTCGCAGGTACATGGAGTACTTCCCTCTCCCCTCCAACACCAGCTCGGACTTCTACTTCGAGAAGAGCGCCAACTACTTTGACTCGGAAGTGGCGGCGCGCCGAGCCGCAGCTCTGTTGCCCAAAGCCAAAATCATCACCATCCTCATCAACCCTGCGGACCGGGCCTACTCCTGGTACCAGGTGAGCGAGCGCCGGCAGGGCAACCCGGAGCGCGAAGAGCCCATCCTCATTACAGGGATCCACACCTCAACATTCTTAGATACAGCGCTTAAAGTTCTCAGACACCATGCCAGAATTCAGGTGTCGGCAGGGTTGTTTAGGATTTGAAATGGCTTTAAACATTTCTAATTGCTTCAGGCATAGAAATGTGTTCCTTGCTTTAACTCAGTGGTCCCCAAACTACGGCCCGCCACCTAATTTTGTGTGTCCCCCCCCCCTAAACAAGTCCGTGGTATATAGCATCCGGCCCGCACAGGAGTACGACACTGTCAAACTATAACCTCCTTCATTTTCCCCATTCATTCTCTATGGTGAGTCTTAACAGCACACATGTAATACTTTTTATGTCCACTGGTGGTTATTTTGGCACTGTTTCGAGTTTGCCATTGAAAACGGAATGAAAGGCCTACCTGCAAACAATGTAAGATAGGCCTATGCTGCTCAAAGTATTATAAAAGTTTATCAATTAATTGTTAATAGGCCTAACTTCTATTCAAGTCATATTTCTGGGACTTTCTGGCATAATTATTTATTTTTTATTCACTTGTTCAAATCTTCATACAAAGACCGCAGAGTTCACACAGTTCTCACCTGTTGAGTGAAAGTTAGTATGGTGGTCAGATATTTTTTCCAGCACTCTCATAGTTTGATAACTTCAAATTATTTGTACGATATTGCTTGTTCACAACTTGAGCTGTGTATGCAAAGACACAGAGTTTGGAGTTCACAAATATACTTTTGGGAATGCTAAAGTCTTTTTATTAGTAGGCTATTATTTCATTTGCGCTATCTCCATGTTGAACTACATTTGATATTGATATGGCATGATGGCAATATAAAATAAGCACAGCTAACAATGGTATTAGATTGCAATAGCCTGATTGAATGTAATGGATTAATATTTAACTAAGGTAGACTGCTGTTGTTAACAGCACTAAGCTAAAAGTCTTGAACTGTCTTTATTGAAGTCTCCAAACCTATCCACAACAAACCAACCACCGTAAGAACTTATTCCTCTTCGGAGGGTGCTAATCGCATGCATCATTCACTTGTTTTTTTTTTCTAGTGTAACTTACTAGAGTGCCGTTCGTTCAAAATAAGTCCCTCAGTTGACTTTCAAACAAAACGGAGAGCTAGCTCGCTACTTCCTCCCCCTCTCTCCCGTGCTGCTCCCGTGCAATTGAAACTCTCCTAAACGCGCATCTCGTCTGTGATTTGCTGGAACAGTTTGTTAGTTGTTTGTTATATTGGCTACACTGTAGGTTTGCCCAGGTTGTTTTTGCTGCCGTTTTTGTAGCCTGGACTGTCCACAGAGATCACGTTTTTTTACAGTGTATTCAGGACAGGCTAGCGGATGGTTAGGCGATGTTTGCAGTAAGTTACATAAAATGTTTTAGCCTAAAAAACGCGTGGCATTGCTTAGAGCACCTTTAAACTTAAATTGGGGATGTTGCAGACATACTCCAAGTCACTGGCTCTCTCTTAGAGCCAGGCATAGTGAGTTGGCCCTCTGAAGAAAAAGTTTGGGCACCACTGCTTTTACCACTGCTTAGATACCCTCCTTGGATATCGCACTTTGCTTTTCGCACTCGACCCTTTCTAAGTATAAAGATGATACACATGGAAGTTGAGCAGTGTTGCTAGGCAATGCTCCTGAGTGTTGTTGTTCATGCACATTCCCATTTTTGTTTTTGTGGAGACATTGAATCATCAGTAGGCAAATGGTCATGACCATCCAATCAGAACACATGGAACTGGTTATGTGATTGGCTGGCCAGCAACATTGCTCTAAAAATCCTCCCCATGTACCCTGACCATTAGAGTATGTGCTGTTGTTGCAAGTTAATTGTGTTATTAAATCTGCGGTGAGTCTGTGACAACACTGCTTTATCTTCTCGACCACAGCACCAGCGGGCACACGATGACCCAGTTGCGCAGAGGTACACCTTCCATGATGTCATCACAGCTGGACACGACGCCCCAGCCAGGCTGCAGGTGCTGCAGAACCGCTGCCTGGTGCCGGGCCTCTACGCAACCCATCTGCAGCGCTGGCTCAGCCACTACCACCCCAGCCAGGTGTGTGTGCGTGCGCGTGTGTGTGCTGGTGTGTGTGCGTGCGTGTGTGCGCGTGTGTGTGTATAGTGGGAAGGTTTGTGGAAGTGTAACATCACTTGCCCTCCTCTTCCCTACTGCTTTCCTGTTCTAGGTCACCTGTATGACCTGTAGGTGACATGCACTTTAGGTTTGGCCAGATTTATTGCCAGTTCAGAAAACTGACCGTGTGTGTATGTGTCATTCATGGAATTCAGAAAGGATGTCCGTTTAATCAATCTGATATTTTGCGACCCTGGACTATATCAACGTCATCTGAACTGTTATTGATTCTCTACTTGGATTTAGAAAGTGAAGCCTGTGATTAATCAACCTCTCAAAACCACCTAATTTCCCCCACTACAAGTATGCATCTCTGTGGTATTGTTTTGGGACGGGCTTTGTGAGTCAAGGATGGATGTTGGAGGAGGTCCAGCAATGCAGTGCTGACTGGCCCTGTTTTGTCAGATCCTGGTGTTGGACGGGCAGATGCTCCGGACCGAGCCTGCGGCAGTCATGGACAAGATCCAGAAGTTCCTCGGGCTCACAAACCTCCTCAACTATCACAAGATCCTCGCGTAAGCTTTGTTCTTTTTATCTGTGGCTTGACCCCTGGTATATTACCTGTTTGTTTTGTCTGTAGTTTCTCTCCGCAGTCTGCGCTCGCGCTTTCTCCCTCTCTGCTTCTCCTTCTCTCTCTCTGACTCTATCTCTCTTTCTCCCTCTTTGTCTATCTATCTATCTGCTCCCTCTCTCTCTGTCTGTCTGTCTGTCTCTCCTTCTGTTTGGCTTTGATGAGTGACGGCGAAATTGAGATGCTGCAGTAGCGGAGAGTCAAGAGTCTCTATTGACTAGTGCTCGAGTCTGGGCCGCCTCCGGGCCCAGCCCACTCCGCCGGCCCCCGCCACCGTCCGCGGAAGCGGCTGTCAGCACTCAGCCGGGCCCACCCTGCCAGCGTGCATATGTCTTTCGGGTCCATTACCACCGCCGACGCCTCTTTTTCCCCCTGCCTGTCTGTTCAACTCCTTTCTCATAACACCCCGTTTTTTCCCCTCCCCTTGATCTCTTCCCCCTGTCTGCTCCTGGCCTGGGCTCTCTCTCTCTCTCTCTCTCTCTCTCTCTCTCTCTCTCTCTCTCTCTCTCTCTCTCTCTCTCTCTCTCTCCTCTTCCTCCCTTCTCCAGTGCTGGACCACATAATCGCTAACCCAGGCACATAAACAGCAACATCTGTTAGTCACATCCCCCAGTGGACAATGGGAATGTTTTGTCCCGTGTCAGCTCTTTAAACAGCGAAAGCTGTGTGCCATCTGCTCTCAAATCGCTTTCCATTAGACTGACATGGAAAGATCTGCCGGCTTATTTATTTATTTACTTATTTACATCATCCCCCTCTCCTGTCTTTTATTTGAACGTGCACTGTCTTTCCACGTCTCTCTTCCTTGTTCAGGTTCGATCCGAAGAAAGGGTTCTGGTGTCAGCTGATGGAC
This sequence comes from Alosa sapidissima, assembly GCF_018492685.1. Taxonomy (NCBI): domain Eukaryota; kingdom Metazoa; phylum Chordata; class Actinopteri; order Clupeiformes; family Clupeidae; genus Alosa; species Alosa sapidissima. The sequence continues at coordinate 30,966,243 of NC_055961.1, read as the reverse complement.
GGGGGAAAGACCAAATGCCTGGGCAAGAGTAAGGGCCGCAGATACCCGGACATGGATGCAGATGTGAGTTTTGGATCTATGTACCACAAGCATTAGATATATCTTTACAGTTAGTCATCCAAATGTCTGTCTTGCTATTTTGTAGAGACTGGTGCGCACATCCAAAATATCTTGTAACAGGTGCCAGACAAAACGTGTCGGAGAGAGAAGGAGATGGTCTGCACACTGTATGGGCTCCAAGAGATACTTTATTTATTCTTAAAGGCAACGTTTCGATCTCAACAGATCTTCATCAGGCAAATAAGAACTCTTAATTGAATCATCAGTATTCTTATTTGCCTGATAAAGATCTGTTGAGATGGAAACGTTGCCTTTTAAGAATAAATAAAGTATCTCTTGGAGCCCATACAGTGTGCAGACCATCTCCTTCTCTCTGTCTTGCTATTTTGAAAATGAGTCCCAGAAAGGAGTCTGCTCCAAGTTAGAGCCCCTGTAGGCGCTGTATTGAATTGCGCCGCTGAAAGTTGAGACAGGGCTGGTTTAGTGTCACCCTCAGCAGAAGTGACAGGTCCTTGTCGGCTCAGATTCTTCTGGAACATCAGCAGCAGGGCCTGCAGCACTGTCCTCAACAGACCGAGGCAGTGAGGGAGGGGAGGGGGGGGGGACAACAGGAGGGAAAAAAAGTGAGAGGAGTCCTGATACTGACTCCCAGTCCTTGGCGTTACCTTGAGGCTTCTTGGCAGTCACATCAAAGTTAATTAGCGGGGAAGGACCGGGGTCACGTGACTGACTCGCGTGACTCCTCCGCATGCGAGAGGGGAAGGCGCTGCTGCTGCTGCTGCTGCTGCTGATGATGATGATGATGATTCCGAGACCCCTGGCGGCACTGCGGGAAGCTAGGACGGGCTAACTCCCTGAGAGAGCCTGGCGGCACTGTGGGAAGCTAGGGCGGGCTAACTCCCTGAGAGAGCCTGGTGGCGGAGGGCACGGCTGGAAGCTGGCCCCCCCCAAACACAGATGGAGCCTCCTCTGTGTGTGAATGTGTTCCTGTCGGAGTCGCCAGCCTCTGTGCCCTCTGTCAGTTCACACCTGCGTGAGGAAGTGAAAATATACATATATACATACATACATAAATAGAGAAGAGGGCATTCACAGTGGGAACAACTTGAATGTTTGTATATGTATCATTCGCCAAGCGTCATTCATGCCAATAGCAATAGCACAATCCCTTAATACAGCACGGAGAATTGCAGTGTACACACGAAGGGGGATTAAATTGACTTGGTAATAGGATTTAGGTTAGATTGAGTATCAGTGAATAATAGAGTGGTAAGGTAAAAATTTGACCTGAAGCCTAGAATATGTATTTGTCTGCAAATTCTCTCTCTAAATATATATAGAAGTTTGTAATCTGTCTGGATTTCTCTCCTCCCACCATGGCAGTCTCGTAACTTCCTGCGGGACCAGTACCGGGAGCCCAACATCGAGCTGTCCAAGCTGCTCTACAAGATGGGACAGCCCCTGCCCAGCTGGCTCCGAGAGGAACTGCTCCACATCAGGTAGCAAGAGCCCCGGCTGGCCACACCGCTCAGTGTGACCGCCCACCACCCTCCCCCTGAGGAATGTCTGGCTTTGTGCGTAAAGGGGCACGGCTTCTGCTCACACTGCCCCCCAGAGGCAGGAAGACTGCATCCGACCCCTCCCTTACCCCTCCTCTCCCTTGCTCGAACCCACAGCCAGCACCCTGTCGGCAGCCCAGTCAGGTGGGCTGTTGAGGGGTGTTGGGGAGGGAGCTGGAACGAGCCTCCTCAGTCCACTACCGAGGCCATGAGGAGACAGTTTGGGGTTACAGGCCTCATGGTGGGCTGGGGTTGTGGAGGACAAGAGAAATGAACATGGGGAGAGGAGGAGACCCTGCTTCGGAGCGCACGTGTACATGAAGCTATTTTTTATGGCTGCTGGACAAGAAGGTCCAGAGGGCCCACACAGAGGAACGACGAAACACTGGGGGGGAAAACGAGAGACTTTCTTATCCCCCCTCGACGTGTCAAAAGTTCATCTCCCAATCTCTTTCAGCCCTCTGTTTTGAGAGAGATGTGTGCACATATACACTACTCCCCACCCCACCCACCTTCACAATGAAAGAGATAGTCATTTGAAATTGTGCCAGTTTTTAATGAACACGCTAGCCAATTCTTCAAGACTTAAGTGCCAGGGTTGAACACTCATGTCAGACCTTTATTTTGTAACCCCCCCCCACCCCCCTTCTCATCAACACTCATTTATCACTGCTGACCACAGGCTCAGTGTGGCAGCTTGGCTTCATGTCGGAGGGGAACCCGAGAGAACTGGAGCGTGGTGCTGTCGTTATTCGATTGCTCACCACTACATCGTCTGTACACAGGAATTAATCCCCCAGTCACTTAATCTCTCTCCTCTCTCCAAGGGTATATGGTATAATATTCAACAGCCAGGGAATGTAGACCAGCCAGAGTGCTCTGTTTGTAAGAGACATATCAGAGGACCCCCTGCCGGTCCTCCTCCTCCTCATTCTCCTCCTCTTCTTTTTCCACTCTGTAGATTGTCCCCTTAATAAGATCCAGTGGTTCTCACAATGGGTGGCCATAGAACACTAGCAGAAGACGAGGAAGACCTGTGTTGAGTCCGCTCCCTGTAAGCAGAGCAAAAGAAAGAGAGCAGTCATTTTGTTGAGTTGTTTGCCTGTGTCTGTTACAGACTAAGACACACACATTTGTTTTTTTGGCTAAACCGTTTAGTGAGACTACAGGGGAATTTTTTTTTTTTTTTTTACAGGGATTTTTTTCTGGAGCATGTCACCATAGCTGACACCACACCTAACGTGAGTTCCCTCTAGAGGATCAGATCACTGGCAACAATCCCCTAACGCATATCTACACTATCCACACGTATCTACACATTTATTCTGCAAAAACACCAATAGGCATACAGAAATTATGTACTCACAGTACAACCCCCACACCCCCTACGCAACCTCCCAAAAAATCCAAGAAAATCACGAGTTTGGAACGGGTTTAAACTTTGTCAGTATAGTTCTCTCAAATCCTTCTTTTCTATAGCTTGCAACATTGTAACATTTGCACAAAGTTATATTGATGCTGAGGCATCATTTTTGTTCATTCTGTGTCACATTTGTTAGTTTTTACATTTTTTTTAAGATGGAGAACTGATTAAACGGTCAGCAAACACTAAGGTCTTTAGTGTTTACTAAGGTTTTTTTCTAAACCACAGACCAGGCTTAGACATCATGGCATTTGGGGGTGAGATTGCAAAATTTGACTTTTAGTGTCTATGTAAATAAAATTTTATGGGAGTTTTTAATGAATGATGCATTGTGGTACTACAAAGAAAGATAAGCTACACCCATGTCAAATGTGAAAATCCCAAATATTAATTCAAAGGTGTTGCGTTATGGTCCATATCATGTTTTGCTGCCTTAACTGAATTAACCAAACTAGTTATTTAAATAAAAAAGACAACTGAAACATCAATATCATTTCAGTGGGAAGCCTTAAGAGGAGATCTTTTTCAGTACAGTGTTGAAATACGAATGTGAAAAATAAACTGATCTTCAAACTGTTGTTACTCAGCCTCCTGCCGTGTCCAGCTATCTTTGACTGGCACAGAGGCAGGTTCACAGAACCAGGTCTGACATCGGACAGCCACCCGTCTGACAAGCAATGTATTATAATGTTTGTTATTGCACCGACTCTGGTTTCATTGTATCTCTGGAACTTGGACCGCTGTAACCTTGTTACCACTTTGCAATGACTGTGTTAGTTCAGCAAATTTAATTGTACCACAGTTTTCCAGGAAAGGCCAATCCATGATGAGAGCCATCCAAAGGCGATCTAATGGAATGTCTGACTATTGTTCTGTCATTGTTGTGTAATGCTCAACAAACTACAAATGATAAGATCCAGCGCATTGCCTGAACTCTGACCCAAGGACTCAAACCAGTCTTTGCAAATGAAGAAGGCTGCAGGGAAAAGATTTACTAACAGATCTTCATAATGCCAGTCTCACTAAATGTATGGAAATGAATAAACCAGAGCCCCGTTTTATTTTTTTTGTTTGACTTGACTTTTTTTTTTTATCTGACTCTTCTGCTGTTTTAACTCTAGAATTAATGAGGATGTCTTCTAGCGCAATGCAATACGATCCTACCTTTTCCTGTGAAGCACAAGCATGTGGGAGCTGTGTTCATGTGTTACACCCCACCACCATCAGACCTAGTTTGCTGAAAGTGCACGGCAGCTTTTTGAGTCTCTCAGTCCACATGAGAGCAGCCGGGCGGAGAAGAGATTTTGTATGCCATTTGAACGTACACCCACGTGGTGAAGCTGGAGTCTTGAAGACCTGACAGTGAGATTTGTTCCTTATCTGTCTCTATAGAATGGCTTTTTTTTTGCATTTCAGTGTCCCATGTCTGTGGCATGCATTATTCATGAGCGCAGCTTGTGGTCCTACCATGTTTCAAAGCATCCAATTAAAGAAGCACTGTGCGTTCAGTGCAGACTTTGAAAAAAAAAATGAGGGGTTTTAATTGGATTTCACCCTGTGTGATGTTAAAGACTGTTAATCCTCTCTGAAAGTGATGGAGGCTGTGTGTAGGGGAAGCGTTGTGATTGCAGTTTCTGCTGTTGCTTTCTTTTTTTTTTTTTTTCCTTATCCAAGGTTGGAATGTAAGCTGGCAATATTTTCTAATTTCTCCTGTTACCGTGAAAACAGATTCAAAAACTATTAATTGGTTATATTGACAAACTGAACTGTACGAGTCATTATTACACATTTTCTCCTACCATGGAGACGTGATTAGCTGCATATCTTTTGTGATTTGACAATGTCTTTGTTGGAGGGATTTCATCTTGGTTCATCATTTCAGGTTATGCATTTCTTTTGAAATTGGTATTATCGGTTGTCTGAGAGGAAACTGGCTAATCCTATTTAAGGTACTGAATTGTGCACCTTACATGGAACACTGTTTGGACTCCAAGTTGAACTACAAACCAGTGGTCAAGCTGCTCTCATTTCACTTTTTCCCCCCACGTTCCCCAACATGGCCATGCTGACAATGCAATAGTTAATTGGTCACCTGCACCAAGCACAAAATCCTTTGGTTGAGAACAGGGGGAGGTCAGGGGTTGAATGGTTATTTGTATGCTCCAGCCGAAGGAACCATGGCAACAGAATGCAAGTTGTTTCTCTTTTGGCCCCCGTCTATTATTGAAAGATCCCAGTGAATCTCACACTGCCAACATTGTGCTTTCTGTATGATAATGTAGGTTATTAATTAACAGTGATCATAATGAAATAACTGTAAGGAAATAATAATAATAATAATCACCTGGACTGTACAATCAAACATATTGTTGTTAATATTTTTTATTGTTGGTAGCTAATATTTTTGTGATTAATTTACAAATAAAGAAACCACTGTCTTTTTATCCTGTGTTTTTTTCTCATTTTTCTCTTAATGACGTGTTAAGCATGCTTCATCATAACCAAGCCACCGTGACCAAATGCACTAGTCCAACAGATGGTGGTGGTAATGCACTCCGTTTGCAAACTGCCAACAAAAAAAAAAACTTACTGAAGAAGAACAGGCCAGTGAACCCTTCTTTTTGGTGAGCTTTTTTTTGCCAGTTTGCAAACGTGCCAGGTGTAATGGCAAGTGTAGCCTACCCTTTAGCCTTGTTCTGGCCGCCGGGTGAATCCAATAAGGCGAATTGCATATGATTTAGCAGAATAGCTGAGGTAGAACATGCATTACTATCATTTGTCCAGGAGGTGGAGCTATTAACATTAATGGTGGTTCTTGAGACCCATAGGCTTTGAATATTGACAGAATAAGGCATCGCTCTTTCATTCATTTAGAGAATAGTTTTGTAGCTCAGCATAAGTTCTGTCACATTACTTAAGATCTACTCATATGCAACCACACTTTGCAAAACCAGGTCAGAGCCTTGAGGCAATAATGAGTCTAGCAGTAAGCCAGGCCCCAGAGTAGGAATACATAGGCTATGTCAGACTACAATATGTATAATTATAATATGTATATAAAAGTTAAGGGTTCACATTAGTGTTTTTGATATAGGCTCTCCAAATAGCATTGCCTCGAAATAATTAATTTGAATGGCATTAGTGAGGGTATGAGAAACTCCCTGAACCAGTAGGCCATTATATGCTTTTCTGCATTGATTTGACCTAGTTGATTTCAGTTTATTTAAATTTTTGTTATTTTCTTTTGACAAGCTTTTTCTTTTACAAGAAATATTATGGTGTATTGCATTGCAGAGAGGTTTAACAAGTTTACTGATTATACAGTAGCCTTTTCCTCATCTCCAACAACAATGAGACTGCTTTCTTGGAGGAGGTTACCTGCATGCATGTGAGTTGAATTGTGTCCAACTAATGAGCTAGTTATGCAGCAGACTTAAACCCCACTCATGTTCAGTTTTTCTGAAATCAGACAAGTGCTTCAGTGGTTTGATGGACAAAACTGGGATTAAAAAAAACTCAGGACTTAATAGATGTGGATGTTCCCATTGTTGACCATTGCATTCAGTAACCTACATACACTTTGTACTTTTCAGTGTTATCCTTGTGTAATAATATTATTAGTAGTATATATTGCCTACTTTATACGGTAACTATTATTATTATTATTATTATTATTATTATTATTATTATTATTATTTCCTCTGTCTTAAGATTCAGGTATACATTCCACTGCTAGATGTATGTTATAAGTGTAGTAAATGTATATGTATATGCGACATATAAATCTCTCTTGAATCTTGAAGTAAGCCTGGATATTGTCAAATTACTGCTAGAACTCTTTCCCACCATATATTTGCTTCCATATTTTCTTTTTAATTTTCACTTTTTTTATATTTGCTTCCCATTTTCATAACGTATACATGGGCGGTAGATCTTTATCAAAGTGTAATAAAATGTTATTCCTCATCACATTTAATGTAACCTTCCAAGCGTACAAATGAGACTTTTATTCTAAAACAGATATACCCCCCCGCACCCTATGTGTCTTCCGGTCGCAAAGACTGAATGGTGACCCGGTAGCACTAACTCCTTCCTTTCCTGTTTCAGCCTCACACCGAGACGTACATAGAAGTAGGTGCTTACATTACAATCGGTTTAAATCTGATTATTTTGAAAAACGTAAACTCTTCAATTTCATCGAAATACTAGTTATGAAAAGTGCTTAATGCCAACCAAAGCTGTATTTTAACGTTATGTGCATTTACGGATGTAATGTTGATGGTTTTCTGTCGTCTATCTGTGCTAGCGTAGGCTAACCACTACATTTGGGCCTTCGTGTGCGACCGGCTTAACTATGTTTAATATAAAGTTTTTTTTTAAAAGAGCTGCATCTTTCTAAGTCGTGCTGTCACTAAAGCAATGTTAAAATATGGTTCAGGTGCTTTGTATCGCGAATGTTTTTAATGAACCTAAACAAGAGACATAAGTTATATACCTAGCTGACGCGCTAGCCGTTTCGAGTCGACGCCACATTGCCCTATCTAAATCTACACATTTGCATGTAGCTAACAGTGACCATGGTGTTATATTGTTTAATGTTAACCACCAATTAATGATTGTTATGTAATGAATTGTCTTCAGCGACCTTGCAAGTCCCGGTCAATGCATGCCTTAATGAGTAACAACGTATCGCCATCACTTTCTCCTGTCATGTAAAGTTAGTCAACACACGTCTTACGATATCTGCGTGAGGGTTTCCTTAGCCGAGATCACTCCTGGAGTTGCTGTCTGTTCAAAGTCGATATGTATTGTTCTTCACAATGTTAACTATCTAAACGCATGGCTTCTTCTAGCAATGGCACCGCGTAAGGGTAAGGAGAAGAAGGAGGAGCAGGTCATCAGCCTGGGTCCTCAGGTCGCTGAAGGCGAGAATGTTTTCGGTGTTTGCCACATCTTCGCATCCTTCAACGATACCTTCGTGCACGTGACTGACCTCTCTGGCAAGTAAGTATCTAAACAAACGAGACGAGCATCGTTTGTAATTATTCAATATTTAGTACTGCGGCACATGTTGTACTTTGGGAAATGTAGTTCATGAGACCTTGGTTTGATTATGTCAGTAAGCCTACTTGCTTAAAATCTCTCAACCTTTTGTGGTCCAACCTTCATCCACAGGGAAACAATCTGCCGTGTGACTGGTGGCATGAAGGTCAAGGCTGACAGAGATGAGTCTTCTCCATACGCTGCTATGCTTGCTGCCCAGGATGTTGCTCAGAGGTGCAAGGAGCTTGGTATCACTGCTCTGCACATCAAGTTGAGGGCCACTGGCGGAAACAGGTCAGCATTCATGGGCTGATATCAAACACTTGTCAGGAATTCTGCATGTGTAAAATAATGATGATGAATAATCTGATGTTTTCTGAAGGCTTAATTGGCATAATTCCCCTAAATTCTGTGATTCCTGGCTGGTTGATGTTAATGCATTCTGTGTTCGGTTCTATGGCCAGTGTTTCTGCAGAGAAACCTTTCATTTACATGTAATCTAGGTGGTTTTCCTCTGCACATTTGATTTGGATGGGTTTTTAAAGAAACACAACTGCTCATCAAGAGTAGGAGTGGAAATCATGGAATAATTTGACCTCAATCAAACACAACACTTAAATATGTCTAAGGGGATGTTGTACAGCGATTCTTCAAGTCAAGTACATTACTAGACAATTATCCATAATATCGTTTCATATCGGAAACTACCTTGAGCATATCGTAAGCAGAAATAACAGTTTTAATATTGTGGCCAACGCCTATTTCAGAATGTAAATATTACATCTTTTTTTTTAGTAGCAAGTTGCTTTGTCTTGGATGTCTACAGATTCTTAGCTGGTAACCTGTACATTTTGAAAAGTATGGCTTCGATCCACTCCCATTTGTTTTGATCTTGTAGCCCTTACTAGTATAACTGTTTGTCTGAAGTCTGAAAAGCTATGAATATTTAGGTACTACTTGCTAACTTACGATATGAAACACAATTAGATATAGGCAGTTACCTAGACCTTATCAGCGGCATTTCCTGAAATGCATCCTCTCACTAGAATGAGAACTCTTTAAGGGTTTACCAAAGTTTTTCCATTAAACTTTTCTTACTGTGATTACAATATCAGCTGGGGTAATACAGGCCTATGTTTTAAGAGACTTACATTTACTGTGTTGAAATAATGATTCCTCCCTTGGACTAATGTGGAACTACTAGTACTTGAGGGGCCTAGATGTGTGTTGTAAAGTTTTTCTAGACTTCCAATGAATGTCTTGATCAAATTATGTACAGCTCTATCCTGATTTTGATTTGTTTTATTTATGCCTTGATGTGCATTTAGCAAGGGTAGGAATGTATGCAGTCTTGATTACACCACTGGAAGCCTAGTAGCATTTCGATGTTTGAGAAGATTCAAAAACCAACATCAGCAATAATGGTGTTTTGGCTTTATTGTAAAATGAGGTTGGTGAATGACACTGATGTTGGCATCTTTTGCAGAACCAAGACTCCTGGACCTGGTGCACAGTCAGCTCTGAGAGCCCTGGCCCGTTCAGGCATGAAAATTGGACGTATCGGTAAGTGTGAAGCTTGGGGTCTCCTGTTCTCCCTCCATTTATGTCTTGTTTTTAGTAGAGCACAAAAGGGAGCAAAGATGTTACACATTGGGCAGAAGTCACATGGTTGTGTGCAGCTATTTTTCTTTCAATTGCTGGGATCCAGTTGTCTTGGCTTTATAATTTTATGTTGGTGCCCCTGGGCTGTTATAGCCCCATGTGTGCCTTTACCCTGATGCCTGGTGGCCCACGCATGTTTGCTGGGTGTCCGCCAGCATTAGAGATGGGCATACAAACCATTCATGTTGTGTTTTCCAGTTTTCTGTACGGAGTACTTCACTGGTGTAACTAGAGGAGGCATATGTCTTAATGGGAACTTATTTAAGAGAATTAAAACTTGGCACCTGATTTAACTTCTAAAATTAGATTGTTTTCTTTCTGACGGAGCTAACCACTACAGCAAGTTTGCAGGTGAACCTCAGCAGTCTTGTCAGCAATGGGTCAAATTGAATGTAGATTGACGGAGGAAGTTTTCTTGAAGTGCTTAATTCTGTTTTGGGAATGAATGGGCTTTAAAACCATCTTTGTTCTACATCAAGGTGATCTTATAGGTTACCCATGCAGCACAACAGCAGCCTTAGTTGAAATGAATGTCTCTCTCTTTCTATCTTTCTTTCCTTTCTTTCTGTCTCTCTCTGTGAAAATGCACATCTGGTCATGTTCTTTTCTGTAACCACTAAAGAGCTGTCAATGTTTTGCTTGTTGCAGAGGATGTCACCCCTATTCCATCAGACAGCACTCGGAGAAAGGGAGGTCGTCGTGGACGTCGTCTGTAAATGATCTGGGTTTTTCACTCAATAAAAAGTCGAATAACATTTATTGTCTTTGTCCTGTGTCCTAAACACACATCTTCCTACACCAGTTAGCAGGCTTTTCAGGAGCTTAGTTCTTTTGCACATCAAAGTACACGGTACGACTTTTTACTTAAAGGAACCGTATGTAAGAAATGTAATTCAATTAATCATAAAATGGCCCTGATTTGTCAGTAGACATTAGGAAATCATGTTAATTTCAAATACTTATATCACTGACAACAGTAGTCCGGCCAGGATATCGTCATTTAAAAAAGTGAAGTTGCAGCCCTCAACTCATGTTGATGTTTACATATTTGTGTTTTAGCCTGATCCGCCACCCTCCACCTATCTAGTAATCACAAAGTCAGTAGTGTTTCGGCATCTGGGTTGCCAGCTCTGCTCTAGTTACCACATCTGCGGTGTACACCGCTCTACAGTATTTTGAAAGTGATTGTAGTACCAGTTTTGGCCAAAATCCTACATACGGTTCCTTTAAATCTATTATATTGGAGTTATGTTTGTACTTTGTTGCAAAAGACGCTTTTTTAATTTGTTTATTGCGCTTCTCAACCTCATCTTGTTAAGGGTACCTTTTAAGGGATGGCCTGCACACATGGCAGACAGCAGATCTCCATAAGCCTTTGTCTACTGTAGGCTATATTTAGGTGAATTAAATATGTTGATATAACATGAGTGATGGATGTATTGCAAAGGTAGCCTGGAGACCATTTTCGCCTGAGATAGGGAACCAATCACAGAACAGGTGGGAAAGCAAGACGATGATGAGCAATGCACAGACGCATTTGATAGACATCCGTGGCACCCAATAAATGGATCTGGGCATTTTTTTCAAATACGAGAAAAATGAACGTTTGCTTCCCAGACCACGTCTCATTGAGAAGTGGTGGCGCTAGCCAGGCTATTGCAAAGGGGTAATAGACCAAACATGATTGAATAGAGAGCTGACAGCGGATAACATACATCAGTCCCCATCAACATGTGTTTCGTAGGTCAGGATTATTATGACCGCCGCGCAGCAAGCTTTTTTTTCACATGCCCAAATTTCCGTCAATGATTCCCGGGACACTGAAAGACCGGGGTACACGAAACTTGGTGGGCATGTAACCTCACATGGATAGCATGGAACCATCGTTTTTCGTTTTGATCTGTAGCCCCCCCGCTGGACTGGACCCCCGGAAAGGAGGGTAGGGCAGACACAGTTTTCTGTGAATATCTCGAAAACCGTAGGGTTTAGGAGGACCATTTTTTTTTTTTATGTTGATCTCAAGGGGCCATGTCAACCCATTCCATAACCACTCATTTCATGTATAGAGCCACCTAGTTGAACACAAAAAAGTAAAAATGAGGTGTTGTAATTGAAGGTATCTGTGACCTTACATAGTCAAAACTGCACGAAATTGGAAGTGTAGGATCATTATGACACCCTCTGTATGCACACCAAGTTTTGTGGAATTCCGTTCATGGGGGGCCACACAATAAATTAATTTATGTTACTATACACCAACTGGCCTGTAGGTGGCCGGAGACAGTTTTCTGTGAATATCTCGAGAACCGTAGGGCCTAGGAGGTCCACCTTTTTTATGTATGTTGTTCTTAAGGGGGCATGTCAACCCATCCCATTACCACTTATTTCATGTATAGCGCCACCTAGTTAAAAATTAAAAAGCAAAAAATTAGGTGTTTTCATCACAATATCTCTGGCTGACAAGGTCAAAACTGCACGAAATTAAAAGTGTAGGATCATTATGACACCCTCCGAATGCATGCCAAGTTTTGTGTACTTTCGTTCATGGGGGGCCTTACAATAAAATAATTTATGTGTACATTTAGTGACGTACACCAACAAGGATTCCCGGGACACTGAAAGACCGGGGTACACAAAACTTGGTGGGCATGTACCCCCACATGGATAGCATGGAACCGTCATTCGTTTTGATCTGTAGCCCCCCCGCTGGACTGGACCCCCCGAAAGGAGGGTAGGGCAGACACAGTTCTCTGTGAATATCTTGAGAACTGTAGGGCCTAGGATGACCATTTTTTTCCGTATGTTTGCCTCCAGGGGTCATGTTAACCCATTTCATGTGCACACATGTGCACAAACAGATACACACACACACATACATTCACAGTAATCCTACGTATGACACATACTCACACAGTAGACATATGTACGCTTGCATGCACAGGCACATACGCAGGCACGCACACACACACACACACTCACACACACACACCCACACACATAACATAAACATAACACAAACAATCAAGAATTTCTCAGAATTATGAACAGGCAAGATGGAGGTGGGGTTGTATAAAATGTTTTTTACATGTGAAATCTATGAACTAATCATGTTTTGGTACTTGTTGTCTAGCAGATACCAGTGAGAATTGAGTGTGGATAATGCAATTTAGTGAGACAGAATCATATAGGCCTTTCAGCGTGATTTCTTTTTGTGGAAAAAATGTGCTGGACTGGGCGGCGGTCATATTTTGTACCGCTCTGCGGTACATCTAGTTACAATCTAAAACAGATTGTCGAAATGATAGCTACTGTAAAAGATTCAGTTTGTATGTTCAGTAACACCTTGGATAAAATTTAGATTGATCTGCGACATTAAAGATGGGTTGCTGTCCAAGATATATCTTACGTGTGGTTTTGTCTGTTTTGGGCTGCATGCATGAAGGCCCATGTTGATTTTCTCTTGACCAATATGTTCTGACTGAAAATGACACTGCCACATGTCAAAAGGTTGTAAGACAATGTGGTAGAAACATGGAATAAAAAAAAAAGCATAAAAAATGGTGTGTCCAAAATTATTCATACCCTTTGTAAATAATCAATGGAAATATCTTTATTTGCTCTCAAAATGGTTCTTATAATACCTACCAAGCATCCATGTCTCCACAATGATTCTAGACCGCACCTTTTTAACAGCAATCTGGGTTTTGAGTCAAGAGCGATTATTTGCCATCACTCTGGCCTGGCTCCCTTTTTTGATGGATTGAGGTCTGGACTATGGCTGGGCCACTCTAAAATGTTGATATTGTTCTCTGTTATCCATTTCTTGCCTTGTTTAGCTGTATGGTTTGGATCGTGTAGTTTAATGGTCCAATGCCGTCTATTGGGGCAGGTCTCGGCAGACAGCCTGGTCTTCTTCAAAATTCTCAATTTGCCCCTTGTTTTAGTGTTACTGTTTACTTTGAGAAGTTCACCAGGTTCCCATTGTCTGAAAAACACCCAAAACTAATACATTTCTAAAGCTATTCTCCACATTGTGGATGGTGTTTTGGTGGTTGAAATGTTCACTCCATCTCAAAATGGATCACTTGGTCATCTTGGATTGCTGATCATGGATCACTCTTCTCCAAACATGCTCAACTCAGCTAAACCTTTATAAGGGCACACCTGGACAAAGAATTTCGCTTTTGATTTTTTTTTTACCCAGGCAGGGACATGGCCTGAGATTGGCATAAAAAAGAAGTATTAAATTCCAATGACACCATGTGCATTTCAATTGTGGGGGTTAGAAAAGTATTCTTTTGGGATGTTTTTTAACCAGGGGGACCTGGTGACCTTCTCAAAGTAAATGGTAAGACTAAAGCAAGAGGCTACACTAAGATTCTGGAGAAAAAGATCAGGCAGTGTGCAAAGAGACCTGCCCCAATAGGCATCATTGGACCATTAAACCATACAATGATCCACAACATAGAGCCAAACAAGTCAAGAAATGGTTAATAGAGGACAATGTCATATTTTAGAGTGGTCCAGCCAGAGTCCAGACCTCTATCCGTCAAAAGAGTACAAGGCCAGAGTCATGGCAAATAATCGTTCCTTTCTCAAAACCCGGATTGCTGCTAAAAAGGTGCGGTCTACAGTCCTTGTGGAGACAATGAGTGGCTTGGTACGTATTATAAGAACCATTTTGGGAGCTTTGATTGCAAATAAAGATGTTTCCAGTGATTATTTTAAAAGGGTATGAATATTTTTTTCATAAAAAAAGATAAGGCTTATTTTTTTTTTGATTCCATGTTTCTACCACATTGTCTTACAACCTATTGGCATGTGGCAGTGTCATTTTCAGTCAGAACAAACATATTGGTCAAGAGAAAATCAACATTAAATCAATATTTGCCAGGGGTATGAATAATTTTGTTCTTAACTGTATATACATTAATAGACGTGCACACACAAATGTGTTTCAGCTGTAAACTAAATTATGCAACTACTGTGATGAAACAGTGATGGTGTTGAATAACTGAAAATTGTACAAATGCTTTGTGGTTTAAATCAGACCTGGCCTCTTATTATTTTCATCATTCATTTGAATTCATCAAGAAAGTAAATTGGGATATCATTATGAGTCAATAAGGAAAATTCTTTGAACATGAGTTACTTTAAAACTAACCTTTATTTTGGTGACCATAAGGTTATTGGGATGTCAGTAACAGGGGGGGTCAGCATATTTGATTATGGAATGCCTTGTAAGGTAGAAAGTGCTTGATGGTGTTTTAAGCCCGCACCGTCGACTTTAAGGCAGACGACATTGGGGGTTTAAAACACCAAACACCAGAAAACACCATTGTAACCCAAAACGAGGCTACAGGGTACACAAACCATGGGATTGTTGTGTTCTGCATTCGCCAGCAGGTGGCGAAAATGTATTAATGGTATAGTCGGTGTACCCTGTAGCCTCTTTGGTTTACACAATGGCCGCCACATGAATAAGGCAAATAGGTAAGGGGTTTCCCACAGGGGCAAATCAACAAAGAAGCCTGTTTAGCATTGGTCAACATGACGCAACAATGCACAGTGGGTTGGTAGTTTCAAAAGCACTGCACGTTGTACCCAGGATCCATGAAGGCCGTCCTTTGCTGTAGAACATCAGAGCAGCCTTCATGAGCATGTCACCAGTGTTTGCAGGCAGGCACTTTCCTCCTTTGGTACTTTGTTGAGGGCTTGTGACTTTTCCACAAAAAACAAATAAAAATCAAAACTCTCAATGTAAACAATACTCCATACTCAACCTCACAGCAAGTTGGCACTCTCCAGAGTCCAGACTCAAGACTTTCCTTCCTCGACTCTCACTAGCAAAACATTTCTGATGTTTTCAAACCGGAATTGTGCATTCGTCATGGTTAAAATCGTATCAGAATCTCAGAAATAATCACGTTATGCAGTCAGCTTAAGACGGCTGCGGGCGGCTACATTAAGGCGAATCCCCCTATTGTCATTACAGACATTGAAACATAATTTAGACGTTCATTAGAACCATTAATGATAATGAGCATGTATCCCTGTGGAGCATCAGGATATTTCGGGATAGAATGCATGATTCTGTACATGCTTGCCAAATCCACTAGCCAGTTGTATAATGAGGTGTTAAGTCCCAGGTCCTGTAAATTGGCAATACGCTGGACTGGAGTGCTATAAATAAGGAAAAAAAGAACAGGAGCTTTTTTTTTTAGTGTCTCCTTTCTCCCTCCATTTATGTCTGGTTTTTAGTAGAGCACAAAAGGGAGCAAAGAGATGTTACAGACAAGCAGAAGTCACATGATTGTGTGCGCAGTATATACAGTCTATGGTTAGCCCCATGAGTGCCTTTACCCTGATGCCTGGTGGCCCAAGCACATTTGCTGGGTGTCCGCCAGCATTGGAGATGGGCATACAAACCGTTCATGTTGTGTTTTCCAGTTTTCTGTACGGAGTACTTCACTGGTGTAACTAGAGGAGGCATATATCTCAATAGGAACTTATTTAAAGAAAATTAAAATTATTTAACTTCTAAAATTAGACTTTTCTTTTTGGTTTGAATGAGCCTCTCTCTCTCTCTCATTCTGCTTTGAAAATAGTTAAAATATACATTTGTTAATTTGCCTTTCTGTAACCACTATAGAGCAATGTGTATCCATTGTTTTATTTTGCTTATTGCAGAGGATGTCACCCCTATTGCATCAGACAGTATTCTGAGAAAGGGAAGTCATCGCAAACGTCGTCTGCAAATCATCTGGGTTTTCACTCAATAAAAAGTCAAATAAAAGTTTTGTCTTTGTCCTGTGCCCTTTGTGTACTTTAAAAAAAATATTAATCGATTTATACCCAACCCCTGACCAACTGTGGTTTGATGTCAGTTGAACTGTTGAACCAACTTTACCATTGTGTGAACCTTTCTGTTCTCCATTGCCTTTCCATTTGCTGTATGTTGAGTGGGGTGTGGTCGTGTCCGTTTGACTTGGATGCCACGTCCTGGTCTTCTTGATACTCAGGGCCGTGTTGTGACTGCCGGACTCATTATTGTTTGAGACAAGGCTGAGCACTGTCAGGAAGCAGTCAAGCGTAAAAGGGTGCAAAATAATGGACTGAGCCCTGTGGAGCATCAGTGTTTAGGGATAATCCACTACCCAGCTGTATAATGAGGTGTTAAGTCCCAGGTCCTGTAATTTGGTAATACACTGTACTGGAGTTGTATAAATAGAGAAGAAACATGTCTCAACAGGAGCTTATTTATTTTAAAGTAAAAGAAAGCCTGGCTCCTGACTGAACATCTAGAATTAGATTGCTTTCTCTTTCTGAATGAGCTAACCACTACAGCAACAAAGGTTTGCAGCAGGTCGTAGAGCTTATGAGTTATATAGCCTGTTATGGTTGTGAATGCTCCTGTTAGCTTCAGAAGACTATTGAGCCCAAATACATTTCATAAGTCAAGTGTATTTGATCATCCTGTAGGCCTATAGAATACATCATAGATGTAAGGTGTGTCTTGGATTTAGCCTTTCTGTTTATCATTTGAATGTATGTGTGTCTTAAATGTTTTATTTGGCTTGTTGCAGAGAATGTCACCTTTAGTCAATCAGACACCACTTCCTCTGGTAACGATTGATGCCGTATTCATCCCCACCATCAACTCTGCACTGTATCTTGAATGGTATTACTCATCTTTTGTTTTTGGATAAAAGTGTCTTTGCCCTTGTGGATCCAAAATAAGGGGTGCCATAACTTGGCCTGTGGGCCCTACTTTCTAAGAAAAGAAAAATATAGTGTGTTCCAGTGGAAAGTGGAAACAGGTTTCTGTCTAGAGATAAAGAGGAAGTGATTCGTTGTCCACCATAACATTTTACCAACAGTACAGCCAATCACAGCTTGTGTGGAGACTTCTGTAATGGGTTGCTAGGTAGAACTTTCCTTCAAACTTCTTCACTAGTGAACTTTTGGGAGCAATGATTCATTTGTTCATTGAGCTTTTCATCTGTCTCATCCTTGTTATAATTAAATCATTTGTTAATTATGAAATTAACTATTAGTTAATTTGGATCAATTAAGAATAGGCTACAGGTTCACATTTTACCTATTGCAAGGCATATCATCATCATCATCATCATTACGTTTTGAGGATTTATTATTTTGTGTGGAAAAAACCTATAGTCTATGAGCCTAACAGGATGCTGAAAATATCAAAGGACACCAAAAGAAATGACAGTGTTTTTTTGTTTTTTTTACATTTAAATTTTTCTTTTTATCTTCTCCTGAAAAGGATTTTTACTTTTCTTCGGAGAAAGGATATACAGTTGTCCCCAGAATTATTTCCACCTTGATTTGCATTGAGCTTAATGAGCATCAAACCAGCTAATAGGCTAACTGAAATAACATCATGCCAATCTCTAGGTATGGTGAAGGGTATGTGATGATGTGGGGCTATTTCAATTCCAAAGGCCAATAGAATCCTATCAGGATGCATAGTGTCCTGGATCCATGAAATAACTGGCCTTTAAAAATAAAATTCTGCCTGCCTCTATGGGAATTTACCATAAGGGTGCCAATACTTATGACCCCTGTATTTTAAGGAAGAGCATTTATGTATGATATTCATTCACAAAGAAAATTGGTGTCCTTAAAGGTTGGATATTTCCTATTTTTTTAAGGCATTAAGATCAATTTCCAAAAGATGATTATATTCCTCTTTTTAGTCAACTTTAGCAGAGGTGCCAATGATTCTGGAGACAACTGTGAGTGCTGCTAACTCACCTTCAGTCGTATTTATGATCATTCATTCGTATAGTATCATTCGAGTGAGGGGAGGTCAATTAAAAGAAATCGGATGAGCATTTGATATGTAACCTCCATCGCTGATGCTGACAAACAGGTCAGGAGTTTGAACATTTGAAAAGAGTTGTTCTCTATCAACAGATGATGCTTTGCCCTAGCAGCCAATGAGAAACGTCCGCACTCCAAAACAAGCGAAAGCAGAAATGTGCCTATGGGACTTTCCACGCAATCTTTTGGTCATTATTAGTTCGTCTGCAAGTTTAACTAAGTGAACATCTCAACTCTGTGTGTGAATTTATTGTTCTAAAGGGTTTTGATTTCTCGCAAAAATGCCTGAATCTGAGGCACCTCTAGTGACCACCGAGACTCCTTCAGGGTAAGATTTCAATTTTAATCAAAACAATACAGGATCTATAAAACTAACACTTACGAATACGTATTAGTTAGTTTATATCCTGTATTGTTTTGTATCTATAGTTCTAATGTTTTACACTTCAAGATCACTTGTGATTAAAGGAAAAATATATAAATATAAAGAATGGATCATTTAGAGTTAGAGAGAATTTGTGATGTGTAGAGTAGACTAAAGCCATTTTCAAGATTGTTTTGTTCACAAGTAATTTTAGCATGCAATTTCAGCAGATATAAGTATTTATGGCAATGAATAAATACTATTCACGTAGTGAAAATACACTTTGTAATCTAGACACTATGGCAGAGTTGTTGTCGCCGTCCATTTTTTTTCTCAGTTTTTGATCAGTCACCTTTCAAGCTCTTGTTCTACATCACAGTAATCTGAATTGGTGTCTCTTGCTTTGCCATTATTGTATACTTATTGTTCCTAGGTTCCTAGGATGAAGAGAAAATAGATTTAAATCTGAATGGGATAAAATAAACGATAAATGAAAATGAAAAAAGGAATCTCCTTTACAGGGGCTCTAACAAGAAGGCGCTGAAGGCTGCAGGTCTGACCCTGCTGGCCTGCATGCTGCTGGCTGGCCAGTGTATCACTGCATACCTGGTCGTGGGTCAGAAGGGGCAACTCCAGGACCTGGACATGCGTATGCACAGGCTGAAGGAGATCAGCAGCCGCTCAATCGGTGAGGCAGAGACCATAGTCATGTTATTGTTTTATGTAGAACTGCAACAATTCATCGATTGATCGATGAGTTGTCAACTATGAAATTGAACTATTTTGGTAATTAATTGCGTTGTGAGTCATTTTTAAGGAAACTTTAAAACTAAAGAAATTTGCTGATTCCAGCTCAACTTTATGACAGTCAACTTTGGTGTAGGGGGCAAAACAAGACATTTGTTGATGTCATCATAGGCTTTGGGAAACACTTTGGAGAACACATTTTTTCCCCCATTTTCTGACACTTTATAGACCGAGCATTTAATTGATCAATAGAGAAAATTATTTTAAAAACAATATATTGATTATGAATATGTTAGTTACAGCCCTAGTCTTTGTTTGGTATGTTGAAATCAGACGGCATAGGGGCAGGCTTTAAGGAGCATAAGGAGGCTATTCTGATTGTCAATCTTGTCAAAAGTTAAACGTGAATATTGTCAAGTCATTGAAATTCAAAATTCCCATACTTGTGTCGACGTGGGGAAACATTATTTGATGTACGTTATATATTAACTGAGCTTTCTCCATTTTATTTCTAGGCTCAGGTGTCCCCATGAAGATGCGCCTTCCCATGGCCTCTATGCCTCTTCTGAAACTGCATGAAGACCCTGCTGATAAGAAGGTACTGCTTGTGTTGCCAGTAGAGGCCATTCTTTACCGGCCATTGCCCCAACGCTCCCCATTTGAAAGTTGATCTGATCTGAAAGTATGTTTCGATTTGTGCTTGCTGGCTTAAGTGCACTGTACAGCCTGATCATGTTACCTGTGTGATCTGTCTTTCAGGACGCTGCAACCCAAGCACCCAATGATGGTGAGCAGGAAGCACCTCCTTAATTTTCATTTTTCACACACACACACACACACACACACACACACACACACATCCTAGGATATTTAGTTTACCATGCCTGATTTTTGTTTACCATGTGTGATTTTGCACTTTATACCTATAACATAGCATAATAACAAAGCCTTCCATAGGCAAGGCACTACAGGTGAATAGGGTAAAATGCACTAACTAAAATGTAAACAGTAGTTTTCCAGTAACTATATGAATGTGACAATAAACTTCCTTGTATCCTTGTATGTACTAATTTATATCACCATGAATTTCCTCAAGTTGATTACTTACTTAAGGACAATATTTTTTGTATAGCAAGATTTTTTAAAATGTTATGTTTGAATGTAAATGAGGCAGTATCATTGTATCATTTGTATACATTTCAAGTACATAACTCTGAACGTGGGAGAAGGTCAGGTTCAACATTTTTGTTTTATTTTGTTGCCAGATGAAAATGAAATGTATTTCCTGGGGGAATTTTGGATATCTCTTTTTTTGTATCATTTGCCGCGTAGTCTAGTTAGTGAACAGATGTATTTCCTGCAACAGGATCCAGCTCCCTCACCCAGTGTCAGCAGGAGGCCCTGGGACTGACCGACACCAAGCTGCCCTCCTTCCGCCCTCAGTGTGACCGGGCTGGTGGCTATCTGCCCAAGCAGTGCTGGCAGGAGGTGTGCTGGTGTGTGGACGCAAACGGAAAGGAGATGCCCAACTCCCTGGGGAATGCAAACTGCGCCAATGGCAACATGAGGGTTGCACAAGGTATGATGAGTGACAGTGATCTATCAAGCCCGCTGACTCCTGAAGAGATTTCTCATGATCGTACCCTGAATATTATAAGCCTGGATTCATGCGTGTGAATGAGAAAAACTCACACTGTTTGGGTTGTGCTCTCTCTCTAGCTTTTGCTGTCCCTGGCTTACTGCTCCAGCCCCAGGTGGAGGAGACTAAGGGTGAGTGATTTCGTTGCATCCAAGACGAGACCAACCTTAACTGATAATAATGATAATAATACATGTTATTTATGTGCACCCGTTCAAGTCACCCAAGGACACTGTACAATTAAAAGGTTAAGGATGTTAAACAGTACAGAAAGACATTACAAACGCAGAGGACATTGTACAATTCAAAGGTTAAGGATGTTAAACAGTACATACAGAAAGACATTGCAAACGCAGAGGACATTGTACAATTCAAAGGTTAAGGATGTTAAACAGTACAGAAAGACATTACAAACGCAGAGGACATTGTACAATTCAAAGGTTAAGGATGTTAAACAGTACATACAGAAAGACATTGCAAACGCAGAGGACATTGTACAATTCAAAGTTGAAGACGCTACACACTACATATAGACACAGATGGCAGATACAAATGACACTGCACAACAGAGAACACGAATACACAGACACATGACATAGTGGAAAGAAGACTTTGTGATAAATAAAATGAAAATAAGATAATATGAAGAACCAAGATAAAAACAGTTATGAGACAGTGGGATGGGTTAGGAGGCAGATATAGGAACTGGAACTAGGCGAAACTAGGAACTAGGATTTGGAACTGAGTATCTTTGTGTTCTTTTTTCTTTGTGTTTCAGATAACTGAGGCTTGAGAGAGGAAACGAAAGTGGTTGTCTATTAAACTTCTAAAAGTTTTTCTAAGCTGTTTTTACAACAAAGAGAAAATGTTAAAGACTCTGTTCCTGATATATGTTAGGTGTTGTGTGTCCCAATTATCATAATTCTGAAAGAATTTGCAGACTAAAAAGGCACTTTTACTGTGAGACGATTTCGTAATGGCCTAGTGCCTAATTGAGGAAGTGCTGTGAGTTATTGGCATGCTTTTGGAGGCTTTTTTGTCTGTTTATCATATGGCTGCACTGATTGTTGTGGGACTTTAGGTAAGAATTTACTACTTTAAGTAGAAGTTTTGTGTATTATTGGTTCACTGAATTTTCTACAATTTATTTTCTGATCTATATCTATATCTAATATAACTAATTAATTTGTAATGAACAGAAATGAGACAACAATGAACAATTAAAACAACCACTGTAAAACATGTCCGCATTTCTCTTTGAACACCTTTAATGTTGCAATGTGTTTGCCTACACTTCAGGTCATACATCAACACCATAAGAGACTTGCATTGACATTTTACTGTTTTAAAAATATTTTCTGTCACCCCGTGTATTGCAATAATGTAATTTAATTAAACTTAAGAGAAATTAACTCCACTGATGTGTGTTTTGGAAAGGACATGCATACACTCACCTGGTTTTATTGAGTGGACTAACTGGCTAAGTAACTAATACATACTGGCTAACACTAATACATTGGGATCATAAGAGCCTTCAGGTTCAGTTCAATTAAATTTGGCTGTAGAATTTTATTAGCCTGGGAGAATCCAGACGAACTTTTGGTAAATATGAATTTGCTCTGCAGGTCCGTCTGGTAAAAAGGCCATTCACTCCCATTTCAAATGTTTTTAAAACCCGGGTACCAATCACAACCGTTGACACATGCTTACATGATGACATTGAAGACGCTCCTTTGATGAGATGTTTTTGTTCCCTTGCTCTGCATGTCATCGCCTTCATTGCTGTGATTGGCTTTAGCTCTATCCAATTGCGTCCAGAGGCATTTTTATCGGTGTCCGTTGTGACGCCCTTGGAAATGGGAGGTGAATGAACCTAATGTCCAGACCCAATCTCAATTTCAATTGAGATAAGGTCTGGTGCTAATCAGCAAGAATTATATCTTACTACTATAGACACATGAGCAGCGGAGTAACATGTGCCCTTTAGGGTTGGTTGTAGACCAGGCGTCGAGAGTCAGGTTAGACCAGGCGCACCGCCACGTTCTGGACCATCTGAAGGGGTTTCACTGTGCAGGCTGGGAGACCTGAGATGACTATTGCCTGAACCAGGAGTTGGGTAGCATTCATCACTGGGTAGCATTCATCACTAAATATCACAAAATACTGTATCATGTATGTAGACAGTAGAAATGTTGTGCAAGAGTATACTCCTTTGTAGGCTATATGATGTTCGACCTATCCATAATGGAGCCAAAAGGAATTAAATTGATTTGAGATAAATTGTTCCTTTGAGCCTGCTGGGAACTACTAAGAGCCATTGCTACACTACAGGTTGTTTTATTCTACAACTAAAGCAGAAAACAAACCAGCAAGTCATCACCTCATCTCTTAGGCCTATATGGAAAAGAGCCCATTGGCCCATGTTGCACTGGGCGAAAATGAGGCTTTGGTTGTAGAAAGTTCGAAAAGTTGTGAATGGAGTAATAGCTTATTGCTCTGTATTTCTTAACTACGACGGAACTAAAAGTATTTTTTTCATTGTTTTCCAAGAGACACAGACATCCATCAGCAGTAGATTGCATAAAGCGTGATGTTGGACCGTACTTTGACATTTAGCCGAGGTAGCACACCAATACAGCCCTCTATTCTATTAATAAATGCATTTTTTGTCCATCCATTAGGATTGATTTCAAAGCAGCTGAAATTGTGGATGAGACTGTAAGTGAATGTAGTGCGACAGCAGGTTTACCACCTCACCCTCGTTGAAAATGTTTAAAATGCCGCTCACGTGACATAAGCATATTAACGTTGGTTTCCAAATCACCAAAAACCCAGGGACATAATTCTCTTTCAAATGGAGTAAACAACTGCATCAGCATCAGCTTCTTGGTAATGTACCAATTTAAATTTAATTTCACTGTTTCTTATGCCCCTGGAAATCGTAAAACAGGAAGTTCAAAAACGGGCGTCAATGGGATCCTTTCCAGACGGACCTGCAGAGCAAATTCAAATTTGCTAACAAGTTCGTCTGGGTTCACCCAGGCTACTCATCTCTCCTACTACATGCACCCCCCTTTTCAAGTGGCTCACACTGGAGCAGTACTAGCACACAACAGACGAGTAGTCTACAAATGCTTAGAAAGTACATTTATATGCAAATTGAAAAAAAAAAATGGTTCCAGTTTCCAGGTTGTGTGTTAAAAAAAGAGTACAAGTCCATCCACATGCATGCCATTTAACTTAAATCAAAGATGACATTTCAATAGAAAAACTACATGGCATTTTCCTTATAGAGGAGTGTAACAGCCTAGCCCAAACCAACCCAGCACCCAGAACATGAAGTAATCTACTAGACAGGCAGTACATGCATAATGGTTTATATGTAAGGCTGTTTAGAGAATGATATACATTGAGTCCCAGGTTAACTGCACAGCAGTCAAGATATGTCATCCTTCTTGTGTATGTCAGAAGGCTACAGAGGGGGAAGTATATACTTGAATGGCACCAGTGGTCTGCTGGCACAGTAGAAGCACAATGGCTGTCAGCTTTACTGGTTATACCACATTATCAAAGATCAAAGCAGGAACTATTCTTGACAATTTACACTTTCTCTGAGTATGGAGATGGTCTAAAATATCCCTGTAAATGAAGGTACTTAGCACCTAAAAGAATCAAGGGCCAAAAAGTGTCACTGCCTAAAAAGTGTCACCGAGTTATATCAGTACATATCTGGTTTCAACACCAACGCAGTCATAAATATGACAGAAAAGGGTCAGACTTAGCCTAACAGTGTGCGTTTAGACAATACTAATGGCTAAAGGAACAAAATAAATCGTGTGTGTGTGTGTGTGTGTGTGTGTGTGTGTGTGTGTGTGTGTGTGTGTGAGGACGTAAAAAAATATTCCAGGCTGGAGACTTGAGACACTCTGAGTGAGGGTCCACAAAGAATATCCCAGAAAATGTTCATCACACATGAACAAAAACACACTTCCAATTAAATTGACAGCAAACGATAAAATACAAAGTGCCACTGCATATGCAAGGATATGTTCCACCATGATGCCCTAACTGATGGAAACTCTTTGTGTGACTTTGTCAGCAAGCCTTCATTCATGGCTTTCAGGTTTAGGGCAACCAGAGAACAATTCACTTGGATCCTTTCTTAAAGAAACTGAAATCTTTGATTGTTTTCTCAATGTTAGGCACGCTGTAGTTTTGTGCTGCAAAAATGCCAGTGCATGTCCCTACAGCCACACCCAGGATAGCAGAGGAACGCAGCTTTGCTATCACGTAGCCTGCGAGAAAGCCCTTGAGGAAGGGAGAGGAAAGGAAACTGCCTCCCTGCAAAAGAAAGACAACATAATGACTTCTCTGTAACCAATAAACCACTTTCATAAACAAGACCAAATTTCTCTGTAACCATCTTAACACGTTGATGATGCACTGTCATAAAAAATATAAACAGTGGCCTACATTTGGATGTAATTTCTACACAGTCACAATCAATCACAGTCAAAACTCAATAAAGTATCTATCCCCTAGGGATCAATAAAGTATCTATCTATCTATCTATCTATCTAACTAACTATCTAAACTAGCCGACACAAGCTTACCTGAGGCATGCCCACTTGAACCTCATTCTCCAAGCGCTCCTGGATGTCCTCCAACTGGCCTTTCAGCGATGCAAGATCTCTCAACTGTTTGAAAGGATCCTGAATAAAATAAATAAATAATAAATAAAAAAACCAGCCAAACTTACGTTAAGTAGCCAGCACTTAAATACAACAGGCCTGCATAGTTTTAATATGTCTACTTAGAGAGGGTTACATCAATGAGTCATGGGGTGTGCCCTGGAAACCCACAAAAATGTCCACTGAAAATGTGAATGAGGCTGCCTAGATACATTTAGTTTAGTCTACAAAGGCTATACTTGGTTTAATAATATTACTGTATTATTCTAAATATTCCTTTGCAATTTAATGTAGGCTAATGTCCTTCCGCGTGTGGCAACGATCGCTACCCTAACTTAGGCTAGACTTAAAACTTAGGCTACTCTGGATGCCGAAAAACGGCAGGAAAAACTGGCAACGGTGGCTCTCAAGCGACTTAACAAAGAACACATAAACAAGTTCATGGATCGGATATTAACAGTTGAATTTCCATAGACTGAACTGAGACCCGCAGGCTTTTCCAAAACGTTATGAAATTGTACTAACCTTGTCATTCGCCATGTTTAGAAAGCGAACGAATAGTGCCGGCAACGATTACAATGCCTGAAAGGGCGTGTGGTTAAATCTGCCTGCGATTGATATGGACTAGTTTAAGTGTCCAAGACGTAGCGACAGAGGGCGGTATATACCCATAATTTTCAGGTCTCTGATCTATTCCAGGGACATTTACATTAACTCTGGTATGGCTACCTGTTTTATTTTTATTTATTTTTTTGAGTCAGTATTTGTATGGGCTGCTGCTACACTATAGTGGCAAATAGGATGCAATCTGCTCTGCCTTCCACCCAGCCCTCACCCACCTGGAAAAAAGAGACTCATATATGAGATTGCTGTTTATAGACTTCAGTTCTGCATTAAACACCATAATACCACAACAACTCATCTGCAAACTTGACAAACTGGGACTCAGTACCTACCTCTGCAACTGGCTACTGGACTTCCTCTGTCAGAGGCCTCAAGTAGTACGTGTTGGCAACAATATCTCAAGCAGCATCACACTGAGCACGGGGGCCCCCCAAGGCTGCGTGCTCAGTCCGCTGCTCTTCACCCTGCTGACGCATGACTGCACTGCAACCTACAGCAACAACCACATAGTGAAATTTGCTGACGACACAACTCTGATGGGTCTCATCACCAAGGGCGACGAGACTCAATACAGGTTGGAGGTCGACCTTCTGACCACGTGGTGCAGGGACAACAACCTCCTGCTGAACGTCAGCAAGACCAAGGAGATTGTTGTTGACTTCCGTAGAGGTCACACCCAACACCTGCCACTGACCATCGACGGTGCTGTGGTGGAGAGAGTGAGCAGCACCAAATTCCTGGGGGTGCACATCAGTAAAGACCTCTCCTGGACCACCAACACTGCATCACTGGCGAAGAAAGCTCAGCGCCGCCTGTACTTCCTGCGGAAACTCAGGCGAGCAAGTGCTCCACCAGCCATCATGACCACATTCTACCGAGGCACCATTGAGAGCATCCTCTCCAGCTGTATCGCTGTGTGGGGCGGAAGCTGCACTGAATACAACAGGAAAGCCCTGCAGCGCATAGTGAACACAGCTGGAAGGATTATTGGTGCTTCACTCCCCTCCCTGAAGGACATTTACACCTCCCACCTCACCCGCAAGGCGACCACAATTGTGAGTGATGCAAGTCACCCCGCTCACAATTAGTTTGATCTACTGCCCTCTGGGAAGAGGTACAGAAGCCTGCGCTCCCGCACCACCAGACTCACCAACAGCTTCATACACCAGGCTGTTAGGATCCTGAACTCTCTCCCCCCTCTCCCCCCTCCACCCTTAGCTACATAACATCCTGGACTTTTAGACCCACAATGGCTGCCTTGCACTACTCCATGTGTTTTCAATTCTATTAATGGTAGGATACTTAAAACTGCTGAAATAGTTACTAGGGAGAAAAAACAGTGATCTGTTATTACAGGGGCGCAGCCATCTTGAGCTTCAATGATCTGTGATGTCATTGGCATGGTACGCTAAGTTGACTGCTACTTGGAATGCATATGTTGTGGTTGTGAACTTGCAATATCACCATAATCCACCTGTGTGTGCATGGTTATAATTCTGAAGTACAAAATAGTTTAGGCTACAGCACAAATATTTCCATGAAAATAAGCAAGTCTGACCTCTGAATTTATTTTGAAAGGGCTTAAATTGATGCATTTAAAAGTTAAAATATACAAACATTTCTTAAATTCTTACAAAACACCCAGGACGACACAGCATCAGATGAACGCAGGTTCAGGCCGAGGTTCTATAGTAGATCCCTTTGATACCAATGTTAATTTAACTCTGGGACCCTGGTCCCTAGCCTACACCTGAGAACCACTGATGTTTTTTTGTTTGCTTTTTTTTGCTGTATGGTAATAATGCTGAATAAGCCAAACAAAAATGTCCTATGTAGCCTAGCCTACGCACCAAATGTCACTCCAAGGCTTTTTGAAAAGTTGGCAGCCCTGGCTTCACACCTTTGTGATCGGTAGGTCTACTGTTTATTTTAATATACGGTTTTACATTGTGTTCGTGAGAAATTCCTCCGAGACTAATGAGTGTACAGATGAAGGCACTCAAGACAGAGCTATATGAAGAATGTGGCGTGATTATGTCTTGGTAATTTTCTCACAAACTGCGAATCACAGCAACTCATGGCTAGCACCATTTAAAAGCTGGCATTGAGATCTTCCACGTGGTGTACATGTGACATCTGTGTGATGCATACTTCGGGAGTATTTCAACAGAGAAGAATAGTGTTCTCTATATAAAGTCAATAGGTTATGTTAACCATACAGTGACGTAATCGAACATCGCTGCGCTTGATAACAACAAACGTAAAGTTCAGTGCGTGGAGGGAAATGTGATATATGTTGTGCTTTTATTATTATTAGATTAATTTGTTTACAACATTAATAACCAACATGTTATCAACTTAAATTCTGTCCGTTTCAGTTCATCTTTAAGGGGTAGTGTAACGGAGGCGAACTGAGCTAGCATGCTAGTTGCCTGTGTAAATCCTCACACCCCTAACCTTAAGAACGCTTCTAACCGCTGAGTTGGAAGCCTGGGCTTTTAGCTCAGTGGTTAGAGCGTTCGACTCCCATGCCGGTGTATGTGTTGAGGGGTGCGGGTTCGAGGGCCGTGAGCGGCGGACGAATCACGACCTTGGTTACAGTGGTGCCGTGACCCGGATGGGAGTGAGGATTTAGGGAGGTGAGTGTAACGGAGGCGAACTGAGCTAGCATGCTAGTTGCCTGTGTAAATCCTCACACCCCTAACCTTAAAGAAGTCCTCGGCGTCCGTTTTGCAGTCTTCTTAGAAACTACAATCTGACTACATTTTCGAGGCGCGATTGGGTACTTCCGCTGAGTCACGTCCGGATTTCCTCGGACCGGGAACAGAAGTGATAGGGGGGAAAGTGATAGGGGGAGACAAAGCACCCACCAAACGACCCAGAAAGTGTTTTTTTGCTAAAATTGTTGCATAGTGCTCACACCCGGTGTGTGTTCAGGTGTGCGGGTTCGAGGGCCGTGAGCGGCGGACAAATCAAGACCTCGGTTACAGTAGGCTACATTCAAGGGACAACATGCTGAACACTCGTTAAAGGCACACTATGCAATATTCTTACCTTAATATGACATTTACGAAGCCAATTTGATGGTAAACAAACTTGTAATAGGCAAATCGTTCACTATACACATAGTGAGTCGCTACCGAGAAAAGCAGTCATCCAACTTAAAGAACGGCGGTCCGACAAATCTTGCGAGAATCGTGAAACGTTACTAGTAGAAAATTAAACATTAGTCAGTAAATATAGCTCTTTGGAGAGATAGTTTACTTTTTGCCTGTTGTTAATCCTTCACCACAACAAAAGCATTTTCATTGTGTAGGCCTACTGGGTAGACTACAAGTCACAAGAAGTTTGCTATTTACAACAGCAGAGTAAAATATAAATATACCAATACAAAAATACCTCAACCTGCATAGTGTAGGCTACCTTTAAAATGCTCCCTGATATACGCAAGACGGGCCAAAAAACAGCCCACATAGGCTAACACAATAGAGGCATATATTGAGCTAATGAATGTGATTATAGATGTTGATGTCGTAGTTTGTCATTTCAGTTTAACAATTATAAGCCTAAAATAAGGATGTATTAGATAGGCCTATTTGAAAAAGTAGAAGAAGTAGGGCAATGAGAATGGACTATGTAGCCTACTTTACAGGGGTAGTCCACTAGGCAGCTAGCAACAATTGTTTGCATTTCCCTACTCAATATCCTCATTTGCCTTTGAGTTTGGGCCATGAAGCAAAAAGGGCACATGACAAACACTTATAGGCTACTCATATCAGGCAAACATGGACACAGTGCTGCTCAGAGATAACAAGGGTAGGGACTCTTGTCAAACAACTGCCTGAGTGTGTGTGTGTGTGTGTGTGTGTACTGTACGTGCGTGCGTGTGTTTGTGTATGTGCATGCATGCGTGTACGTGTGTGCGTGCATGTGTGTTAATTGTATGTTTTTCCAATCATGAAACAATAAATTGTCTCTGTTCCTCCTACCCTCACTTGCCAAGTTAGCTGGCTGCTACTTCACCTGTGATGTAATGGTTTCTAAGAACGCACTATTCTGTGTTGAACAACTGAGGGAATTTATCTGTGTGTCATCTCATATTCACAAACCAGTGAAGCATGAAATTGGTGTTAGTGTTTTTGGTGTTATTGGGTTTTTAGCCTCATTTGGACATTACCTAGTTCTATGATGATGAGCCACACAAACACACACACACACACACAAGCATGCATACAAACACACACACAAACATGCATAAAAACACACACATATCTACTACTATACTGTATGTGTAAATGTGTACATTTATTTTGGCAGACATATTTTCCTGTTTCAATCAGCCTTTACATTATCATCAACCACATGCAGTAGCATTTAATCTCAGACAATGAGAACAGTCTGTTGTTGTCTGTGTCTTGTTTAGCTGCTCTGCTGAAGGTGTCTCAGCTCTCAGTGCATATACAGCTCCTGCATGAACCACAGTGCACCTCATCCCAGGCAGTCTGATGCAGCCAGACACACACAGGAACTGGACTGTGGTTGCCATGGCAACGCAATGATGTAGTTGAGCAAAGGATGATGCACACGGAGGCTGGACGATGACGGCTGCTGGAAGACGTCAGGTTGTGGCTCTCTGTTAAGGTGGACTGGCTTTCACTGAGACAAAAAGTCATTTAAATGTCAACTTCGTCCCAATGTCAGCTCTGTGAGTAATATACTCCCACTGATGAGAGTGGTATTGCATGATTTTGAGAGACTGACCAATTAAAAGAAGAAATGGCTTTTTTTTCCAAGGAAATAAAAAGACACCTCAGTATTTCTGCTTTTTATTAATAGTTATTCATTCACAATCATTTCATTTTTAAATTAATTGTCTGCTTGTTAAAGTGAAAAATTAACTTGCACTCCTGTCCTGCACAATATATATATATACAATATCTATTCTTGATTCATCACTTTTTCAAACATCTGTACAAGATCATGTAATCATAAAAGAGTAATTTCCTTTTTGTTTGTGTTTTATCAACAGTTTTATCTCGGACAGCAATGCCGTGATTATGATCACGCTCAGGTGCTTCATTGTGTCCCTTTTCCTCTTGTTCTACACAGAGGCTCTTCTTATCCACGCTCAGCCATCCTTAAGGCGGCTCCTTGGAGGAGGAGAGGGTATTGGGTGGGGTTGGGGGGGGGGCTGCAGGTCTGACCGAATGCAATCCCAACGCAGGGGTGAAGAGAGGCGGCATCGCATCCTCACGTCCAGCATCTACATCCGCACAGGCTGAGCTAAATAAAGGGAAAAAGAGAGAGAGAGAGAGAAAGAGAGGGAGAGAAAACAGAAAGAAAATCCAGACAAAGGAAAGGGATAGGGTTGTTTTGAATGTTGTTATTGAATCAGTTGTAGCGCTCAGAGGGAAGAACTTGGAGAGAAAAAGAGAGAAAAAAACAAGAGAGTGTGTGTGTATGTGAGAGAGAGAGAGAAAGAGGGAGGAGGGACAGAGGATAGTAGATTTTAATCCTCTTGGCATGTGAGAGAGTCCCTGGCTTCTTGGCACTGTGTGCAGTTGTTACGGGTGTGCAGAGCTCGTTGTTGGTCTTGGTGGCATCTGGAAATCTTGGACTGGAATGTGTCACAGCTAACCCAGGGGGGCCAAGACGGAACACTGCTCACTATGCTGGGGAAGGATTATATGCTCGCGATCATCATAGTCAATTATGATGGTAAGTACGCAAGCACACACACACACACACACACCATTCTGTTTGACCAGACCTCTACCTATGCACCCATACTTGTTACCCCAGGCATGTATAAAGGGGAGAAACAGTCGAGTTCTCTGTACCGGTCCGAGGTCACAGACAGTTTTTTGCTGTACTATATAACGCAGACTACAGGTGCTGTGTCATGTAGAGATTGGTGGCTTCCTAACTTCTCTTTCAGGAGATGTGTGATGTTGTGGCTGGGAAAAAAGAAAGTTCACTGGCTGCTTTAGATGATGTTAGATTAATTATTCCTATATAAGGTGCCTTTCTTTGTTTGAAAACAGAATATTTCTACTGGTTTGTACATTATTAACTTCCCTATTCCAGTGCATTTATACATGGACACACAGATGGTAGATTGTATTGGTGAGACCGGGTATTATTCGAATACCATTCGTCTTGGTAACTGTTGCATGTTGGTGAAACGTAATAACTTAACAGAACATATTATTTCTTATTTCACATTTTTGGCAGCTATTTCCTTGTTGATGATTATTTGTACTGTGTCTGACAAACTTCAAAGTGTCAATTTTATTGTGAATTTCTGAAGATACCTTCCCTGGGGTTACATCTGCCTTTCTACGTCACCACTCCAAAAATAGCTTTCTCTCTGCCCCCCCCCCCCCCCCCCCACACACACACACACACTAACCATCACATACTGCACCTGATTTTCTGCACCTGATCAGTTGACATGTATGTGGGATATACTGTGAATTCAGATTTATTGTCATATACCACAACTGCTTTGCAAAAACAAGTACATATTTGGGACAATGAAACAGAGAGAGAGAAAAAAAGAGAGAGAGAGAGAAAGTTGGTGGCCGTTGGCGTCCACACCAGTGGAAAAAAGATCACATAAACACAGTGTAATGAGGTAGTTACAGCAGAGAGAAGCACATGTGCAGATGGTTCCAAATGAGCGGTGGACTTGGTAACTGTGTAACTGGATAGAACTGGATATTCACTGATTACATGTACATGCTGACCACAGGTGCAGGATTAAATGGACAAAGGCAAAACAGAACAAAAACACACACGCACATTAGATTTGGAAAGGCATGTTGGACCACGCAACTCATGTTTTGCTATTGCACTGTACCTAAAAAAAAAAAAGAATCTTGGGAGCTCTGAATAACGGTTGCTGAGTTTTGGATCTTCCGTGATGGCTGATTGGAGCCAGGCTCCAGATTGGTTTTATGATCCCCCTGGTCTCTAATCCCCCTGACGAGGTCCAGCAGACCATCTGACCCTCTACAGACAGCATGCACCACTAGGATTACCCTCCTCCAGATGTTGCCAGAGACTCACACACAATTACACACTCACAACCTCTCTCTCTCTCTCTCTCTCTCTCTCTCTCTCTTGTTCTGTCTCTCTGTCCCTCTCTATCTCTACCTCTCCCTCAAATATATATGGATAGACACGTGCGCACACAAACACAATAACAACAACATCAACAACAACATATTCTTGTTTTCCTTGTACTGTACTTAGCCCTCTCACATGTTCTTCAATCTTCATACATTTGAGTCTCTTGGTTTTCCTCTCTGTGTGTCCTCAACACTCTATAGGGCTGTGTTGACCTTGGCTTGCACTGGTGCACTTGCTTTCCCACTCCTGCTTTGCCTTTTATTTCATGAGCTCTACAACAAAGGCTTTAGAATAAAGATGATTGGGATTATCAGGACAGCCACCTCACCTCAAAAGCAACCTGGTTCCTAACTCTCTAAAGGGAGCTGTTAGGCCCACGATTGGCTACTTGAGAGCTGTTAGATAATGAGCACAATCACAGAGAGAGAGAGAGAGACTGGGACAGATGACTGGATAAAGTGGCCTCAGTCTCTGTCATCCGTCAGCAGACCTTTTTGCTCTTCCCCTCTCCACAGCCCTGCTCTAGAGCGTAGACGGAGCGGAATGTTGCAGGAGATTGGCAAAATCAATGCAATAAGGAGCACAGCCTGTGGTACACATCAGCAATTGCATGGACAGAGTCTAGTCGAGAGAGGAGATGGTGACGCTGGATGAGACAACTGCTTGACACACACACACACACACACACACACACACACACACACACACACACATACACACACACACACACACATATGACTCAGATATCCAAGCTCCCCGCTGGTAGGCTGACGTTGCCATAGGGACTGGCTACATACAGTATTGCAGGCTCCCTGTAGGGTTCATCAATAATTCACAAACAACCCCTCCAGTCTCCACCACTGTTACACTCGCTGTTGTCTGTGCTCCTTACTTACCTCTGACCAAGGCTCTTTTACAGAGCGAGAGACCATGAAAAACACACAGTGGCAGCACATCTCCTAGAACATACACGCATACACGCATAGTGCTCTAAATGGAAAAGGCATACTACTCAAAAGAGTCAGAACAGAACAGAATTTTACAAAAATTATTGATTTTATATTATAGTCTATCACGTGCAGGTTCTAGTAGAACTGACACATGAGAATGAATGTGGCTTCATTGATGACATCAACTGTTAGTATTTTGAAAGCTGCTGTGATTGATTACATGTTCAGCGATAGTAAAAAACTGTAATAATCTATGAAGGTTATAAGGTTTGAAATACAATGAACAATGATTATGTTTAAAAATATGCCATTATGCAGTACTTATCACTATTTCCAGGTTAACTTTCAGCTTAATGTGTGAGCCTGTGAGCATTATTTGATGGTTATGGAGATAATCTGTCTTTAGGTGCTGTGTGCTGCCACCAGTAGCGTCCCTATTGGTCTGCCTGTCCTGTGTAAAGTGAATAGATGGTCCTGTCTGGCCAGATGGCTCCCCATCTGCTCTCTGTCACACCACGTTTTACCGGCAGCGGCGCAGCAAGGCGGCCTGAAATACTCACCGCGTCTCAGTGGTGTGGTGTGATTGTTACAGGCCTCTTAACTCTTCAACCGCCGCATTGGTTGGACATGGCTGTGATTGATGATCCAGGGGAGAGAGAGATCCTGTCTGAGTGAGTTTCTGTACGTGTGTGCATGTGTGTGTGTGTGTGTGTGTGTGTGTGTGTGTGTGTGTTTAGAATTAGCTCTGGGGAATGTCTCAGAGTGTTATGATTAATGGCTTTTAGTTTTTCCTGATAGAAAGTGGGGAGATTAGGAGTAGTCATTAAGAGCCTCTTGAAGGGCAGCTACCTGATCCTCCTGAAAACACTTAAAGACTTATTTTTAATCATCCATTCACACACTATAAAACACAGGCCTCAGAATTACATTCATACATTCATCATAATTTCCCTGGAAATACTCAAGAAACTTTGGAGGTGTATAACACAGTATATGAAGTAGAGTCAGCACATGATTTATGACGAAATTCCTGAATTGTTTCATTTACAGCATTATCTGGTTGTTTCGTAGTTTTTAGTGCAATTCAGGGGTAAGGATTACATTTGCAAGGCTTAACCTTGTTATACTAAAAAATCTGTAGTCTTACTAAAATCTAATTAATAGTCTCCTAAAATTGACTAAAAGTCCAAAATTACAGGATTTAGTCTCTCAGTTAGGATTGTTTGTCTATTAAGGATTTAGCAATTCTTTGTCATTTTGTAAAGGTTAAGTTTGTACATACCATTGACCTGAATACTGACACAGAAAGCGATATCACTTCACTACAGCACACTGTCAACTCAACCATGCGATTCTACAAGTTAGATTGAAGCACTGTAACAGTTTTAAAACAGGTTGTTGTGTTTAGAGAGCAGTGAGCATGCTGTCCTGATATGCAGTTTTGAATCCTATGAGCTATGACTTGATTTCACCCAGGGGGTACTTCTGCTGTGATATTCCACATGCTCCTGCCAGATCAAATCCTTTACAAAGCAGAAATATTTCCTATCTGAGCTAAAATAGATGAATTAAAGCAAAAATGAGACATCTACAGCTGGGTCAAAAAAGCCACTGCAAGCATTTGCAAGGGCATAGAGACCAGCAGGGCGGCAGACAGACAGGATCTACTATTATGAGTAATGTGAGACGTGAAACACTTACAGTGAGATCTAATTGTTATTACCAAATTTACTGTAGATCGATGTTATATTTATAATTTATGGCAAAATTGCGCTCATTTTCCTTCAGAATTCAGACTTTTTAACCCAAAGAAATGACAAGAGGTGAACAACGGAGGCAATTGTAGCTCAGTTCAACCAGAGACTTTCTAATGAGGAGACACAGCACTCAAAAATTCCTCCATAGAAATGCATGGGGCTAGTTTGTAACGCCAATATGGCCGTTGTCTACACATATCCCACCCCTTCCTCGGCAAAACGTTGACATGTGAATACACTGAGCCAATCATGTGGTGTGATGTGAATACATTGAGCCAATCATATGATGTGTTGTGAAGACATCGTGCCAATCATGTGTTGTGAACTCGCCGCTGGAGCATAATTGGTGTCGTGAAGCCTTGCGCACGCGCATTTCTGTTGAATAGGATGCCCTATGAGTGCCCAAAAAGCGTTGCAATATGACCGCCGAGTGGAGGGACTTGCCTAAAAGGACTTTGGTTCAACTCAATAAGGGAAAAGCCAGAAATATTTGCAGTCAACCAAATGAAAATGGAAATCCCTCCTCTTTTAATCAAACTCTCTGTGATGTGCATCAGTAGGGTGAAAATGGTCACAGAAGAGCCCCCTGGACAGCAGCCCTGTCCTTGAAGAGCGATTCATTTTTATTCATGACTGAACTCTCTGACTCACAGTTCAATCAATCAACAACATGTGCAGGACAGCACTGTGTAATCTGCCAGAGTCATCGCCTCCCATGGGCAACTGGGTTGAATATGAAACTCACGGTCAGACGCGGCATTGATCCCTGCAAGCTCTCGCTCTCTCTCTACATGTGTGCAGCTTACTTGCACAGGCTGATGCATTAGCCTGCGCTTCAAAGGACTTGCCAGCTGACCCATCCATTTTCATGAGTATGTCAGCACTCACATTTCTAACATTATTATGACCGCCACTAGCACCAGCACAGCGTGGTCATGTAGGTATATATATATACAGTATATATATATATATATATATATATATTTATTTATTTTTTTTATTTTTTTTCACCGATTGTTGGTCGACAATTCCCGGGATACCGAAACACCCGAGCACGTGAAACTTAGTGGCCATGTAGCCCACTAGGCTGGAAAGGAATCGACGCTTATTCTGCCCTGGGCCACTATAAAAACAGCTGGAGGCACTTGAAGTCCTGACCATAGCTGCAATAAACGTTCTGTATCTCAAAAACTGGTTAAAGGAATGATCCGGAGTAAAATCCTAAAGTCTATTTGTGGATGATAACAAGTTCAAACTTTAGGGAGCAAATATATGTTAATTGTAGTAGTTTTGAGCTAGACCGTTTTTTGCATTAACAACAAAATGACTGATAGAGCTTATAGCTTGTAGCGCAAGGGGCATTGCACCACGTTAAAACAAATCTCTATTTTTCAACCACTGACAAGGCTCAGAATAGCATTACACTTCGTTGGTGGTGTGGAGAGGATCCCTACTGACAAATCTATTATAAAGTAAACATTGTAAGTGTAGAGAGGTTATAATAACCTGTTTATGAAGTCAGTTATAAACCAGCTTGAGGTAAGGTACGTACAAGTCATTGACAACTCAAGATGACAGCGGCCTGAAAACAACTTGAAGTGAAGTCATTTTGTTGTTAATGCAAAAAACAGTCTAGCTCAAAACTACTCCAATTAACATATTTTTGCTCCCAAACGTAAATAACTTATTAAATTCCATAAATAGCCTAGACCCTAGGTTGTTTTTACTCCGGATCATTCCTTTAAGCTACAATTTTGAAGTTTGGTATGTTTACTCTTGGTCGCATTTGTTAATTTTGCTCACTCAACAAAATGGTTGCCAGCAGACAATCAGAACAAAAGTCAGTATACTATTTTGTGCTAGTATCTTGTGAAGTAAAGGTTAGCGAGATTTGACATGCTGCCGCACTACCACAATCTGTACAAGATGTATGCCACACACATGCACAAGCACACATGCATGTGCACGCGCGCGCGCGCGCGCGCACGCACACACACACACACACACACACACACACACACACACACACACACACACACACACACACACACACACACACACACACACACACACACACACAAGCAAACTGGCAATGCACATAAGTTTGTACAGACACTCACACACACACACACACTGGTGCACATATGTTTATGTACCAAACTGAATTTGACATACATAAGCAGAAATTTTGAGTTGCAACAATCATCGAGCAACCAAAGGCAGAGCATGTAAGACTGTGGTTAACGAGAAGTTGCAGGAGTAGGGGATGGAGAGAAGTTGAGAAGCATTTTTAACTTTTATAAATACACCATATATATATATGATATTTTTAGCTTCCATTCCTGTTTGTGAGGTCATTAGAGTGTTTCAAACAGATTGTTCAGGGGTTTAAGTAGAGTGCTAATGCGCACTCATAAATCACAAATGTAACCCCCCCTTTCTGTCCTGTCCTGGATACTCTTACACTCCTCTCTCTCATTCTCTCTCTCACTCTCTCACCTTCCCCCACCAAGCGTGTTTCCCCCTCTGTGCCCTCACATTTAGGCGGATGGTACATGAGTACAATGTCCTGCTGCTGGGACTGGAGGCATCTCTCTCTCTCTCCTTCTCTCTCTCTCTCTCTCTTTCTCTCTTTCTCTCACTTGTGCTGAGCCTCACTCATGTCACTACTGACCCACTTCTGTCTTGTGCACACCCCCCTCTCCTCTCCTCTCCTCTCCACACACCTTCTCTTCTTTTTGCTCTAACTTGCATGCGTATGAACACACACAGACACACACACACACACACACAAATAAGCATATTAAATGAACTAATGTGACCTCTTTCGCTGCTTGCCATCAGGCAGAGAAAACTATTATTTTTGGAATGAGACCACTAGGACTTCCTTGACCAAGAACAAATGTAGCTCAGGTTTACATCCATTGGATACTGACTGACCATGCCTGGCGTCGAGGCGCTGGAGCTTGGCACGCGGCAGCCCAATCCCACTCTAATGCCGCCCGCACAGCATTTTGACCTGATATCAGTCTGACACACATGTGAATGGAGGATCATATTTCATCTGCTGGGTTAGTCACGTGTACAGCATTTGGAGGCAAAACAAGGTCAGCTCAGTGCCATAGATTCCCCTCAAACTCACAAAAAAAGGAAAAGTGTGTGTGTGTGTGTGTGTGATGCCTCTGGAATGTTGAAAAAGCAGTAGAGGAAATGGTGTGTTTGTGGTCCCAGTGCAAAACACAAGACTTGTTGCAAGACTTACTGACAATTAATGAAACTAGATGTACCGCAGAGCGGTACAAAATATGACCGCCGCCCAGTCCAGCACATTTTTTCCACAAAAATAAATCACGCTGAAAGGCCTATATGATTCTAACTGTCTCACTAAATTGCATTATCCACACTCAATTCTCACTGGTATCTGCTAGACAACAAGTACCAAAACATGATTAGTTCATAGATTTCACATGTAAAATTAATTTTATACAACCCCACCCCCCATCTTGCCTGTTCATAATTCTGAGAAATTCGTGAATTGTGTGCATGTGTGCGTGTACACGTTTATGTTTATGTGTGTGGGTGTGTGTGTGTGTGTGTGTGCGTGCTTGTGTGTTTGCCTGCATATGTGTGTTTGTGCATGTGCATGCATGCGTGCATATGTCTACTGTGTGAGTATGTGTCATACGTATGATTACTGTGAATGTATGCTGGAGGCAAACATACAGAAAAATTGGTCATCCTAGGCCCTACGGTTCTCAAGATATTCACAGAAAACTGTGTCTGCCCTACCCTCCTTTCGGGGGGTCCAGTACAGCGGGGGGGGGGGGGCTACAGATCAAAACGAAAAACGATGGTTCCATGCTATCCATGTGGGGTTACATGCCCACCAAGTTTCGTGTACCCCGGTCTTTCAGTGTCCCGGGAATCCTTGTTGGTGTATGGTCACTAAATGTACACATAAATTATTTTATTGTAAGGCCCCCCATGAACGAAAGTTCACAAAACTTGGCATGCATTCGGAGGGTGTCATAATGATCCTACACTTTCAATTTCGTGCAGTTTTGACCATGTCAGCCAGAGATATTGTGATGAAAACACCTAATTTTTTGCTTTTTAATTTTTAACTAGGTGGCGCTATACATGAAATAAGTGGTAATGGGATGGGTTGACATGCCCCCTTAAGACCAACATACAAAAAAAAGGTGGACCTCCTAGGCCCTACGGTTCTCGAGATATTCACAGAAAACTGTCTCCGGCCACCTACAGGCCAGTTGGTGTATAGTAACATAAATTAATTTATTGTGTGGCCCCCCATGAACGGAATTCCACGAAACTTGGCGTGCATTCAGAGGGTGTCATAATGATCCTACACTTCCAATTTCCATAGCAGTTTTGACTATGTTAGGTCACAGATACCTGCGATTACAACACCTAATTTTTACTTTTTTGTGTTTAACTAGGTGGCGCTATACATGAAATGAGTGGTTATGGAATGGGTTGACATGGCCCCTTGAGATCAACATACAAAAAAATTGGTCATCCTAGGCCCTACGGTTCTCAAGATATTCACAGAAAACTGTGTCTGCCCTACCCTCCTTTCGGGGGGGTGCAGTCCAGCGGGGGGGCTACAGATCAAAACGAAAAACGATGGTTCCATGCTATCCATATGGGGTTACATGCTGACCAAGTTTCGTCTACCCCGGTCTTTCAGTGTCCCGGGAATCCTTGACAGAAATTTGGACATGCGAAAAAAAATAAAAATAAATAAAATTTGACTAAGCTTCGCTGCGCGGCGGTCATAATAATAACGCAACTCTCTGAGGTGGCAAGAGAGAGAGAGAGAGAGAGAGAGCAACCTGATTACATACACACTTGGCCCAGGTGACTTAGTCACAATCTGCTGTGTTTTGGACAGATAATATCTGGGCAGACCAGAATTTGGAGTTGGACTCCAACCTACCTCCAGGATGGCGCACCATACGGGACAGTACGGGCACCTACTACTGGCACGTGCCCACTGGCACCACGCAGTGGCAACATCCGTCATACAGCGCCGAGGATGAACAGAACACCATCAACGGTATCACTGCCAGCAATCTCAAGGTAAACACCTCTAAGCATTCCACTGTGCCAGAGGACAATGGATTTACATGCTGTTTTTGCAATATAGATTATAGGCTGCTTTTATAATTGCTCTTTTCTTGATTGGATTATACAGACTAACCCTAGCTAGGCATGCCAGTGTGACAGATGGTCATCTCTTCTGTGTCCATATTTTGCTCTCCAGAGTATCGGTGCTGTCGAACAAAATGAGTCTTCATCCAGGCAGAACCCTGGAGGCCCCAGCAATGACAGGTCAGCTATACCCCTTCCCCCACCACATTGCACACAGACTGCACAGAGTAGTGTTATCCTATAGCGCTATCCAGTTTACTACACACTATACATTGTGGCATCATGCTGCCTTGTAATAACTGATGAACATTGTGGCATCATGCTGCCTTGTAATAATTGATGAATAATAGTCCCATACTATATTACTCATTGCCAGGGCCGCTGTTGGCCATTTAGGTGCTCAACGCAGAACTGTGTTTCAATCGGCATATGTGCTTCAGGTAAATGCTTAGTTTAAGGGAAACTAATTATTGAAGACTTCAAGATTCACCAGTTCCATTACACAAAGGCAAAGACCACTCTTCATATTCTTGTCCATTTTCCAAATCACAGTAGGTGCAGCCTATGTCAAAGTGCCCTCTCACAGTTTAGAAATGGTCAGTAGTGGGAACCGGATAACTCCGCAAATTCCTCTAGCCTCATCATTGTTGCCTTCATGATTTCATTTTAAAAGCTTCTTATATTAAAAAAGAGATATCAATTATCAACAGTGACAAGCCAGCTGAAACCTGCCACTCTCATTCTCCCTCTTGTGCGTGCTCAGATGCGTTCCCAATTAAATGGAGTAGCATATTGGTCAAGTTACATCTGCTGCATAATGGAGATTGAGAGAGAAGTATCATCCTTATGTAATATGCTGTTGGTGCATTTTGACATTGCAAACATTCTCTAAGAAGAGTGAAAAGCAGTTTGCAGTAAAGCTACTCCTATTTGTTGGCTTGATGTAGGAAGTGATGTGTGTGGTAATAGCGGCGGCACTGCTCATTGCCCTAATAATTTGCACATCACAATCTGGCTGCAACACAGGCTCAGTTAAAGAGTGAAATTGCAAACTAGGCAGATCTCTTTTCCTCATTTGAGTATCCTTGATGGCTTAATTTACTGGACGAAAGCACATTTCCTTTCCCCCGGGAGACGAATGTCCAACTGTCTGTTTTTCTGCCTGAGCAGATGCTGTCTCCACTAGATGGCAATTGAGCAGGGGCAGAAAGAGAGAGAGAGAGAGAGAGAGAGAGAGAGAGAGAGAGAGAGAGAGAGAGAGAGAGAGAGAGAGAGAGAGAGAGAGAGAGATGCTGAAGCGAAGGAAGGACAGTTTCTAAACAGGGCCACAATGCCCTGGCTGAGCTCCAGACTCACTTAGTCTCACCCACAGGACTCTTTACCATGTCACGTCCGATGTGACCCATAGGAGGCACCTCCATAGGAAGCAAGATTAATTGAGACCATTTCAGTTTATTAATCCTCCAGGGAGTGCTGGAGTGGAGGAGGCTGAAATGCCTTAGCCAAGGTTTTCTGCTGGCACCAAGGAGAGACGTAGTACCTCCTGCTTGTAAGATTCCTTGCATGTATGTTTTCTGACCTGATCAGAGGGCAATTACCATCACAATACTAACTACAAATAAGAGAGAGAAAGAGAGAGAAAGAGAGAAAGAGAGAGAGAGAGTGTGTGTGTG
Source organism: Alosa sapidissima (assembly GCF_018492685.1). Taxonomy (NCBI): domain Eukaryota; kingdom Metazoa; phylum Chordata; class Actinopteri; order Clupeiformes; family Clupeidae; genus Alosa; species Alosa sapidissima. The sequence goes on along the minus strand of NC_055961.1, from coordinate 30,922,895 downwards.
TGTGTGTGTGTGTGTGTGTTTACTGAAAAACAATTCTAACTAATTTTTCTGGGGTGGGAATATGAGAATACATAGTTGAGAGGAAATGGATTGAACTTTGACTCAAAGGAAAAGGTAAGAGATCCCAAGTGAATGTCTTTGTCATGGTGGAGTCTGGACAGAACACTAACCACTGCCATCTCCAGTTCTGTATTTTGCATCATTGAACAGTACAGAGGAGCAAGTGGAGAGCAATGGGAGATGAGTCAGTTAGTGGATTAGAGGAGGGCGGAAAATGTCTGTTGTTTTTGTTCTCTTTCTTCCGTTTGGGGTGCTCTGATTTTGGGATGCTTTTTTTGGATGTTCCTAAACAGCTGTATCAGCTGTAACAGCTGTTCCCGAGACTACATTGTAATGATCATTTTGTACCAGGGATATCAGCGATATCAGCAGCAGTCTCAGAATATTTGGCTGAGGTACTGGCTACTTTGTGTCCCTGGTACAGAATAATACATGACATACAGACAGACAGACAGACAGACACACACACACACACAAACACACACACACACACACACACACACACACACATACACACACACACACACAAACAATCATACCTTATCAAATGTATATTTTGTAATTTCTATGATTAGATTCACAGAGGATTAATCACCTTTCTTTGTGCCCTAGGGAGTCCTGGCAGGAGGAATACTTCTATGCCAACATGGATCCTGACTCTAAGGTAAGGATGTTTAAATATGAAAGCAATCTCAAATCTTAACATTATCTTTGAGCACAAAATATGCTTCTTTTTCTGCAACCCTCCTTTCTCTGAATAATGATTATGTTTCAAATATATGATTGAATGATTAAATCGCAGTCATCATCTTCAGTAGTTATGTTGAGAGGTCCTTTTGGGCAGTGTGCCCTCTAAACAAAGCGACCTCATTCAGACATTCCACTGACTGTGTGAAAGAGGATCCATGTTCCACTGCTGACAGACTGAAAAGCATGAAATGACAACACCAGCCCCCCAGACCTTGCTCCAGTTCATTCTACATCCATTTCTCTGTGGACCGAAGCCTCACCCAAAATGTCATCGCTTTAGAAGTTCCGGAACTTCCTGAGTGCTCGGTCCACCATTCTGGGTCCTCAGGGTCCCCTCTCGTCACACTAACAACCTCTGTTTGGATAGTTTAGGTTACAAAGCACTGAGGTCACTACCTGTGGCTAATGAGGTAAAAGCACACCTGTCCTGGTTTTTTGGGCTAAACAGGATGGGCTCGATGGGTGCCGAGGCCTGTTGCCCTCATTCTTCCTTTTGTCACAACTTGTGGTGTGTAGGAATCAAGGTCTTGATGTGGTTTGCATTGCTGTAGCAGGCAGCTCACTGCTCCGGGTTAGTGTGTGCTTCACCTCACTGTGTGCTGTTTCTGTTTTACTAATTCATGGATTGGGATAAATGTAGAGACCCAATTTCCCTCACAGGATCAAAAGAGTATATATACTTATACAGTACTTTCTTATACTTATATGGGGTCAGTTCCTGACTAACCTCTCTGTGTTCCCCCTTGGCATCTGTGTGCAGTGCTTTGCCGTCCGCTCGCTGGGCTGGGTGGAGATCCCGGAGGAAGAGCTGACCCCGGGCAAGAGCAGTCTGGCCGTGAACAACTGCATCCAGCAGCTTTCCCACAGCAAGGTGGAGGGCCGCGACGCGGTCGGGGCCTGGGGGGAGGTGAGCTGAACACAGGCAGGCCGTGTCGCATCGCAAGGGGCAACTGAGCTGATGTCTGATAGGGTTTCACTAGCAGCATTTATGCAAACAATGACACTGTCTGTGGGAATAGAGGTCATTGAATACAGTTTTTAATAAAAAGAACATTTTTTTGAGTGGGAGAAATTGAGCTGGCCGTCTTATCAGTTCCTGTGCTTTTTCCCCTTTGAATTCTAAACCTATTTCTGTAAGCCCCAGGTAATATTCCACATTTGTGGAGAACATAGTATTTTATAGCTAATTCATTGAGGGAATGACCCCATCTGTGGCCGATTTAGAACACAGAATTGGAGCGCATCCAGTCTCACTCTCCTGTGTGTCCTGAAAGGGCCAGGATATGATGATGGTTCTGAAGAAAGACACCCTGAGCCTGATGGACCCAGTGGACCACAGTCTGATCCACTGTCAGCCCATCATCAACATCCGTGTGTGGGGAGTGGGATGCAACAACGGCAGGTGAGCCACTCTGCTCCACTCTGTCTCTCTCTCTCTCTCTATTTTTTTTTTAAAAAAAGCTCTTTGACAGTATTTTTTCTGTTTCTTTTTTGACAACCTTAACTCTATCAGAATTCTAGAAAAAAAAAAAAGAAAAAAAAAAACCTTTCTGGCAAGTTACACCACACTGGCCATAACTCAGGGAAACATAAAAACCATTTAGTCCGCTGAATGAGACCTTGACCGTCCAAAGTTTGTTATTTATGGTAGGCACACAGCCTTGGGCGAGACTAGCATTGAAGGCCACGGTCTGAGTGATTGGACGTGTACATTTTAGCGCTTGCTGAATGTGAGTCTAAGGGCAGCTATTTACAGGTACTCTAGGGAAATCTTCTGGGACAAGGGTGGGGTGGGGTGGTGGTGGTGGGGGGAGTCAGCTCCTCATCCAATGTCGCTGTCCGTGGTAATGCAATATCAGAATACAGGCTGCCTAGCAGGCTGTGGACACATCATTGAATGAGATCAGGCTGAAACTGTGTCTGATAGTGATGTGCATAAGAGTGTGTTGTGCTGCAGACACTCTGTTGTCCAGCACCAACACCAGAAGCACAGCTGCATATCAGTAACTCTCTATCAGGCGTTTTTAACAGATGACTTTCTTTCTTTTTTTTAACTGCAACTCATGAATACAGAGACAGGTAATCCCTTTTTCCTTTTTATGAAAACAAAAATCGGAGTATTATTTTGGTGCCAATATCATTCATGGGTTTGCCAGCTTGCAACCACATCATGGTCCTTAGCATTGACTGTCTGCTCATAAATGATCATTGTGTACTGCGGGGTTAGTCTCTGTAGATGCTGTATGTCTTTTTCCATTGCTTCTGGTGAACCTGCTTTCCTCTCATTCAATAGACTTTGTACATTTGCTATGTTAAGCAAGACCTTACAAGTACCTATTTGAGATGTAGTATGCTCTCTTCCTTCTATTTTCCATGCATGTCTGGTGATGGGGGTGACACTTTTCTTTGCAACGCACACAGAATCCAGAACATTCCTCTGAATGTTTATGTCCATGTTGCCAACATACTGTAGCTCTTTCTAGACTTATTTAGATTGACTGTTTTTCAGTGTCACCACCAGTTGGTTGCAATGAATTGAATATTATCTCATTGAAATTCCACACCCTGTAGTTCCAGCAGTCATTTCTGATGTGGTGTGTTCATCATCCCTTAAGAGATACTATAGTATCAACAGATGAACATACTCAGTTCACTTCAACTCACTGAACTGTGAATTAAAATCAAGTTAACTCTCAGTTAGGAACAAGAGACCTGGTTTATTGTATCCTTCTAGTTTTGTTTGAATATGTAATGAATCAGAAAAATCTCAACAGCCAAAATGACAGGGTCAACTCCTTTTCTAAAGTGACTCATTATTCATTCCTAGAAGACAGACATAGAACTAAAATATGTTCCTTTTTACACAAACAGTCATGATCCATTCAATTATTTGAACTCGGAAAGTTTAGACAGAACATACTGGATTTATGACAGACATACACCCACACCAAAACACCACCTCTGGGCCGTTTTTCACACCCACTGTTGAATAACACAGAGGAGAACGATTGAAGCTGAACATGAAAAAGAGTGGCTGAAACACAGCGATTTAACTCTCTGTTGGCATTCACTTACTGGGTGTTTTCCCTCAAGTTAGCGCGCAAGAGCGTCCCCAAGCCTGAGTCTCTTCAAGATAAACTCATCCACAATTCCTTTTGACTCCCACATTTGTCATTAAATAATTTAAAGGCTGCAAAAGCTAGGAGGCATTTTAGGGATATCATCACACGCATAGTGACTGGAGCCCTGACCTATATAAAGAGAAGGCAACTCTATGTGTTGGAATGTATACAAGACAGACAATAGAATTTACTCATGATAAATAGTTCCATCTCAGCAATACAAAAACAAAGCAATGGATTCTGCTTGTACGATACATAAGACTAGACTGTATGAGTTATCTGTGTTTTATGTTAAAGACTGACTATTGAACTGTAATGCATGCCAAAAGACACGGTTAATAGGAAATTATATGCAACTGATAAATTATTATTACTGATATAAATGCATTATAACCAGGCAGTTGCTGCTCCTGGACATACATGCGTTTCATACGTCTCTGGCGTGCTGTAGTGTTGTGAGTGCTAGCTCTGGAGCTGTGAGGAATCTCTGGTTCAGAGAGATTCTGGTGCCACTTCTCCTCAGGCCAATCTCAACTTAGAGACAATGCATTGCATCCCGCCAGCTCCTCCCCCCTGACCCCCCCCCCCCCCCCCCCCCCCGCTCCCTCCCTCCCACTTCCCCTTCCTTCTGACTGTCTGCCTGCATAAGATCTCATGTCTGACCTCAGGAGGAAGGCCATGGCCGCGGGTGGCCCAGGAGGGTTCTTTTCAGGGAAATTGGACATGAAAACAGTCACAGTTGGGTGAAAATGGAGATGTGTCTGTGCCTCTCTAATGCCAGTGTCTGTGTCACAGAATGCCAAGAGGCCAAAGCGCTAATGTCCCACATGATTGAGCAGTAATCTGCTCTCTACTGCTTTGCATCTGTCAGCCCTGCATGCTAAGGCTTTGAAAATGACCATCAGATCCTGGTAACGACTTTCAAAAGGATATTTCACTATTTCAAAAGGATGATGGCACCAGACACTGTTTTCCTGTCTGTCTGTCCGTCCGTCTGTGCCTGATATGACAGGATGAGAAAAGTTAATAATACACCATGTCAGTAATGAAAAGATGTGTGGATGTGCGGACACATCACTTCTTTGTGTGGCTTCAAAACTTCTGACTGATGAGAGCCATCAGACAGAAAGAAGTAAACATGCTGTACATCGTCATGACTACAGTTTTATGTTTTATGCTGTTGTCATTTTCCCATTCATTGTGTTGGTGTCGCTGTCGCCACATCAACACTCATGACAAAGAACAGTGCCCACATTCCAAGCAAAGTCCACAATGGTCTTTTTCTCTCTCTCTCTTTCTTACCATAACCAGTGTCTTCCCTTTCCCCATGTTTTGTTTCATACTGGCTGTTGGATTCTGCTCCCCTGCAGGGACTTTGCCTTCGTAGCAAATGATAAGGACACCTGCATGCTGAAGTGCCATGTGTTCCGCTGCAATGCTCCAGCCAAGACCATTGCCACCGCGCTGCACGAAATGTGCTCAAAGGTGACCACGAACCCCTGCAAACTCACGCAGCTCTCTCAGGCTTCGCAGAGTCTTCTCTACTTGCTAATCAGGATGTAATTCATTGTTCTGCAGATCTAAACCCTAACCCTGACCATAAAACTCCCCAAAAAGTTGGGGTGTTCTTTTAGAGATGTACAGTAGTGTTTGTAGAGATGTAGTGTAAGAAGTTGTGTGTTTGTAAGCATTTCTGTCTCTGTGTGTTGCCAGATCATGTCAGAGAAAGCAGCCATGCACCCATCCATGGCAAGGTCTCTAACAATGGAGAGCATCTCTCCAGAGGACCTGCCCAGACAAGGTAGACCGAGCAGCACACAATTAACAACCATGAAGGACACTGAAACTATGACACAGTCTGTGTAAAAACTAGATGTACCGCAGAGCGGTACAAAATATGACCGCCGCCAGTCCAGCACATTTTTTCCACAAAAATAAATCACGCTGAAAGGCCTATATGGTTCTAACTGTCTCACTAAATTGCATTATCCACACTCAGTTCTCACTGGTATCTGCTAGACAACAAGTACCAAAACATGATTAGTTTATAGATTTCACATGTAAAATTCATTTTATACAACCCCACCTCCATCTTGCCTGTTAATAATTCTGAGAAATTCTTGATTGTTTGTGTTATGTTTATGTTATGTGAGTGTGTGTGTGTGTGTGTGTGTGTGTGTGTGTGTATGCGTGCGTGCTTGTGTTTGTGCCTGCGTATGTGCCTGTGCATGCAAGCGTACATATATCTACTGTGTGAGTATGTGTCATACGTACTGTATGATTACTGTGAATGTATGTGTGTGTGTGTGTGTATCTGTTTGTGCACATGTGTGCACATGAAATGGGTTAACATGACCCCTGGAGGCAAACATACGGAAAAAAATGGTCATCCTAGGCCCTACAGCTTTCGGGGGGTCCAGTCCAGCGGGGGGGCTACAGATCAAAACGAAAAATGACGGTTCCATGCTATCCATGTGGGGGTACATGCCCACCAAGTTTCGTGTACCCCGGTCTTTCAGTGTCCCGGGAATCCTTGTTGGTGTACGTCACTAAATGTACACATAAATTATTTTATTGTAAGGCCACCCATGAACGAAAGTACACAAAACTTGGCATGCATTCGGAGGGTGTCATAATGATCCTACACTTTTAATTTCGTGTAGTTTTGACCTTGTCAGCCAGAGATATTGTGATGAAAACACCTAATTTTTTGCTTTTTAATTTTTAACTAGGTGGCGCTATACATGAAATAAGTGGTAATGGGATGGGTTGACATGCCCCCTTAAGACCAACATACATAAAAAAGATGGACCTCCTAGGCCCTACGGTTCTCGAGATATTCACAGAAAACTGTCTCCGGCCAGTTGGTGTATAGTAACATAAATTAATTTATTGTGTGGCCCCCCATGAATGGAATTCCACAAAACTTGGCATGCATACAGAGGGTGTCATAATAATCATACACTTCCAATTTCGTGCAGTTTTGACTATGTTAGGTCACAGATACCTTCAATTACAACACCTCATTTTTACTTTTTTGTGTTTAACTAGGTGGCGCTATACATGAAATGAGTGGTTATGGAATGGGTTGACATGGCCCCTTGAGATCAACATACAAAAAAAATGGTCCTCCTAAACCCCACGGTTTTCGAGATATTCACAGAAAACTGTGTCTGCCCTACCCTCCTTTCGGGGGTCCAGTCAAGCGGGGGGGTTACAGATAAAAAAAAACGATGGTTCCATGCTATCCATGTGGGGTTACATGCCCACCAAGTTTCGTGTACCCCGGTCTTTCAGTGTCCCGGGACTCATTGACGGAAATTTGGGCATGAGAAAAAGAAAAAAAAAAATCTGACTAAACCTATATGACCGCCGCTTCGCTGCGCGGCGGTCATAATAACTAACTACAAATACAGAACTAAACCTGACACAGCATAAAAACTAAATTAAAAGCCTAGTCTCAACTAGACGCAGGTCCCTCTTACTGGCCTGGTATGGTTGCAGATTTGGATAAATAAAAGCAGAAGCCCGGTCATGGAAGTTTTTACCCCATAAAGCCCACCAGATCACTCGCTTGAGCTAGTTCTATGCTGTTTAGATCATGTACACAAAAGTTAGAGGGCAGTGTTTCAATTTCTCTCAATTTGGACATGCTATACATCTTTAGATCGGTTAGATTGTCCACAATTCAACCGTTCAGTTGATTTTACGGAAACAATGAGCACCGAAGTAGGCTACAGTCAAGATTTACCAACATGGTAAACAGGCAAAAGGAAAAAAAACACAGTAAAATTGATACATCTTTTTTTTTTATTCACTCACTGTCTTCCATTTAGTTTAATGCAGTTTCTTTTCACATGTGCACTTTGTACAAGCACTATGTCCAAAAGAAACTAGAGGAGTTAGATTAGTGGAATCCAACACAGTCTTACACGCCATCTTATCACTATGTTGGAAGTGAATCATGGCCCTGTTCTGTGTGTCTTAGTGGACTTCCTGGATGCGGTGAGGCAAAGGGTGCAGAAGTTCGAAGTGGAGTACATTGGCAACCTGCCCGTGTCCAGGGCAATGGGTGAGTCACTTTGGCAAACAGCCTAATGCTACTTTGTTCGTGACCTCGGGGTTATAGCTCAGGTTACAGCTTGTGTTGCACGTTTCGTGAACAGCTATGCACAGTCACGCTTGCATAGAACCTGAAAGTAATGTGAGTTAGATGCAAAAATACTTGGGTGGACAGTCCTTTTTGCTGTGCGGACAGTTTGACCTTTGTTCCTTTTTGTGATTGTATTGCATTGTCTCATTTTGATGGAAGAGATCAAACAGAAATAGTGTGTGATCTTTGCAGAGCTACTGATTGGAAATAGATCAAATGGCCCAGCGTTCTTCCTGCTGAGTTGAGAGGAACCCTAGATAAATCAATGATCATAGCACACCCCAATCTGAGGTCACAAATAATTATGCAATTATCATCACTAATTACTATATTTGCAAAGTTACAAGGGTCTAATCAGTCTCATTACAGTATTTGGCGCTCTGTCTCCACAAGATAATCAAGACTGAAATACATTTAAATATTTAAATATAAAGTATTTCAAGCATGTGCAGCTATCTTGTTTCTACCAACCACTATGACAAACACTATGCCAACACAGTACATACAGTAGTACAACTTTTTTTTTATTTAGAAAAAGAGATTTACATTAGCCTTGCTCCAATTATAAAACAAAATGGTATGAAAGAAACTTGCATTGAACGTGCAGCCATCTTGTTTCTACCAATCATTATGACAAACATCTGGGGAGTGAAATGTTTGTGTTGACTAACTGAAGATGTCTAACAGCGCGTGTGGCAGCAGAGGGCTGTGAGGCCTAATCCTCAGTAGGAAAGCCCTGGACATATTCTGTCATTCTCAGTCCGTCAGGGTCAGCATGGCATTGCCCTTTTGCCTGATATTTCTTTAAAAACATCAGTGGATCCCTCTCCAGACGCTAAACGGATACATCCATCATTGTGTCTCAGAGAAGGAACACTGAGTTCAGACATTTAACCTTCAACTCAATGCAGAAGTAACAGAGGCACAAAAGGGGAACAGAATGCAGTTTGCTGTTGCTTGAGGTGTGTGGCTGGAGGCAATTTATTTGTGTCATTCTACTTTTCCCCTTTTTTACAAGTATGCATTCCCATTCCGGTAACACTGTACAAAACTGCAGTATTCATGAAACATTATAAACATAATTATAAATGTTCATAAAGTATACATAATGCATTATAGTAACGGGCATAAATTAACTTCTATTATGAATATAAAAAAACATTTGTTGAATAAAGTAAGCATCTAACATAAGGCAAAGATGCTGTCATTATAAGGAGGTTAAAGAAACATTCTGATACATTCAGACAGAGGTGGGACCAAGTCACTGTTTGGCAAGTCACAAGTAAGTCTCAAGTCTAAGCAGTCAAGTCCAAGTCAAGTCCCAAGTAAATACAGAGAAGGGCAAGTCGAGTCCAAGTCCAAGTCACCTCAAAGCCAAGTCGAGTCTAAGTCCAAGTCCCAATCTTTTTCAAGTCCTGAACAAGTCATCAGGTGCTCTTCACTTAATAATGCCATTATTAGACTATCGATCATAATTTTAACACATCAATCTAATCTACAGTAAAAATGTTTTATAAATACAGATTAAAATATGTTCAATGGTTTTGTCTTGAAATCTTTTACGATATATGCATGCGCATACCTGTGTAATATACGCATGAGCATACCTGAGTAATCTGTACGAAACGGATAGCTACAAGACACTCATAGCAGCAAATATATATTGTTTTTCCAAATTGCGGTGTCCACTGTAAGGATGAGTAATAATTTGACTGATTGCATTTCACTGTGCTAGGCCACAGATTTGCCTGCAATCAATTTATTAGGCTGTCTGCCAGTGGCGACTCATAAGAGAAGCCAAGGTCATGGTTAATGATTACAATAAATGGTGACGAGAAGAATCGTCACATAGGCTACATTAGTAAATTGCTGCGGTTAAATATTTTACGTTTTTATTAGGGCTGTCAAACGATTAAAAAAAGAACTAATTAATCTCATATTTTGAAATGAATTAATCTATATTAATTGCGATTAAAAAGTACATTTTCTCACTAAAGCTTCTTATATGGCATATTAAATAGAGCATAAATCACAATATTACTGAGTAACCACAAAGGTAAAAGTAAAACACTTCTATTTATTTAAAGGATAATAATGACAAAGTAATTTTGTTTTAAAGTATTCATTTCTTACATACTATACATGTGATGCTGTTTAACTCATTTGTAAAAGGTGCACTGTCACTTTAAGCCCATTGTGTGCCACTGTCCACACGTTCTCCTAATGATGTTTTTTTACCAGCTCCATTCAAATATAGCTATGGCTAGTCCACAAACTCAAACATTGTTTGTGCCACATGTATAGCACAATATTAACAACGATACGCATGATATTAAGTTGGCACAAACAGCTTTCATTCATTTGGAAATAAAAGCATGTAATGACATGATGCTTGCTAGACATTTTCTGTTTGCAATTAAAAGTGAATTATGAGCCTGGTATAGCCAGTAGCCACCTAGCTACGTGGAATGTGTTTCAATCGGCATAATATCATGTGCTTCATGTAAACGAATTATTGAAGACTTCAAGACTCACCAGTTCCATTACACAAAAGCAAAGACAACTCTTCATATTCTTGTCCATTTGCAGCCTGTCAAAGTGCCCTGGCTCTCACAGTTTATAACAGTAGTGAGTACCAGATAAATCCGCAATTTCCTCTAATCTAGTCTTTGTTTCCTTCATGATTTCCCTTCATAGGCCCACGTTTCTATCCCTTTTGTGCGCGCTGAGACGCGTTCTCAATTAAATGGAGTAGGCCGCTAGCATACGTTCAAGTTGGATCATCGTTATGTAACATGCTGTTGATACATGTTGACATTGTAAACGTTCTCTAACAAAAATGCAAATCAGTTTGCAGTAAAGCTAATATTTATTTATTATTGGTCCTTCCTCTGTCTCTTGGTGCCCTACACACAGTGCGTGATGCGTGGTGGTAACAGCAGCACTGATCACTGTGCTCTGCCTGTTTGTGTCCACTATGTGTATTTTGTTTTTTTCGTTGCGAGGTGAAAGCATCTCTGGGGTGACTGGTCCACGATCAGGAAATTCATTTTTTGACTCGAGACCTGTCAAGTCATTACAAGTTAAAGAGGCAAAGTCCGAGTCAAGTCTCGAGTGAATAGTATTCAAGTCCAAGTCGAGTCGCAAGTCATGCCGAATTTTATCAAGTCGAGTCTGAAGTCATTAAAATCATGACTCGAGTCTGACTCGAGTCCAAGTCATGTGACTCGAGTCCACATGTCTGCATTCAGATATGTGAGATTCTGAATGAATTCAGTCATAACGATGTGTGAATAATTATATAGACTTGTGGCAACCATTATGAGGCATTATGAAGACTCGTAACTCTAAGAATGTGTTTAAAATGATGATACTGGGTACTTAAGTACTGTTACCCAAATTCCTGTAGAGGTGTATTAGAATGTGGTTAGTGTGAACATTATTTGATGTGTGTATGTGTGTGTGTGTGTGTGTGTGTGTGTGTGTGTGTGTGTGTATTCACAAGGTATGGAGGTTTTAAACCGGGCCATAGAGAGCATCCTGCACTCCAGAGACCGAGACGAGTGGGAGCCCATTGTGATCCATGTGTCAGACACCATGATGTCCTTGTGGAAGGGAGAGGTGAGGCCAGGACCTACTTTACACTGCAGTTGAAGGACACAGTCCATGTGCACCAGAAATTGTCCTTGTGCTGCTTTGGATACAAACATGCTTTCATATACAAGGACATTAACATTGTTTTCCGTTACATTTAACGGTTTACGTTCTGTTATGTTCTAGATTTCTGTTCTATGTTCTCTGTCTCAGGATGGAGACGAGCCTTTCTGGGAGTCTCAGGTGAGGTACCTCACCTTCCTGGGCGTGGGTCACGACATGCACACCTTCGCCATAATCGTGGACGCCGGGACGCAGCGCTTTGAGTGCCATGTGTTCTGGTGTGAACCCGACGCCGGCTACATCTCCGAGGCGGTGCAGGCAGCCTGCATGGTATGCTGAGTCAGGGGTCGCCTTCGCTCCCCGTAGCGTTTAGAGGGCACTGCAGCATCGTCGACCTCTGAATCTAATATTCTCTTCACAGATGTTGGAAACGTCAGGCTACTCAGTTTAACACTGGCATCACTGTGGTTGGCTCGATAATGCCACTTCGAATGCCATATTTAACCTAATGTCTAATTTTAGTTAACAAACTATAAAATAGCTTAGTGTAGTCTTGGAAAACACACTGGGTCGGTTTCCCATACATGGATTAAGCCTAGTCCATGACTAAAAGACTTCAGTGAAAATCTTCAGTGAAAAAAAAATCTTAATCTAGGACAAGGTTTAATCCATGTACGGAAGACAAGGACACATTGTAGGCCTACTCATCAAGTGATTTCTGAATACACTTGCACTGAGCAGGTTTGAACATTACACTGACCATAGTGGCAGACCAAGCAGAGAGTGTTGTGGCTGAAAATCAGAGACATGCTGTAACTGTGTGTGTGTGTGTGTGTGTGTGTGTGTGTGTGTGTGTGTGTGTGTGTTTATGTGTGTGTACACTGTGCAGGTGCAATACCAAAAGTGCTTGGTGGCTCAGACTCCTCCTCCAAGGTCGAAGATGTGGCGCGCGGGCTCCAAGGTCAAACGCGCCAACTCAATGGACGGCTCCACCTTCCCACCGCGCTGCCAAGGACACTCGCCTCCAAAGATGGCCTCCTCTGGTGTCAAAAAGGGAATGCTGGCCTTCTTTGAGACGTTTCGAAACAAACAGCCGGTGATGCCCACACCATAGCACCTGGGGTGGGGTGGGGTGGGGTGGGGGGGGGGGGTGGAACCATAGGCCAGGAGAGGGGAGTACTAGAACACTGTAGCTGCTGACGATGTAAAAGTATAGCATGATGAAAAGAAGAGGGACCAGACAGGATATTAAAAAAGACTATGAGAGATAAAATGTTCAAATTCATACCAGCTTGTCCAGAAATCACTTTCCAAGGATTACTCAGCCCTTATAATAAAAATACAAACAATTAGGATTACAACAATTACAACAATAAGCTTACAAAACTACACTAACTACAGTACATGTCTGGTCTCCTGCTACTAGTGCTTTGTCTCTGTGGATATACATATCTTAATTGAGCTGGTGTGTGGTATACTTGGGTGCTGTGCTCTCACATTCCACAGCCTGGAACTCCTTAGTGTCACCAATAGGAATGTATCTCGACGACACACAGGTTTTCGACTTAACATTAGGACATCACTCCCACAGTTGTGGAAGTATAGCCAAGGAACAAAAGAACACTGCAATAAAATGACCATTGACCAACAACCACAAAACATTTTTTTCAATACATAGGAAAACAGTATATATTTTAAAAACGTAGCGTGGTCCTTGTATACTCAATGTGTGTAGAAGATGTACTCATTTTATTTGGGTCACTTTTAACTTCCAAAGTAAACTGTAGAGATCTTAAGCAATTCACACTATTACCGAAAGTCAATCTCGTAACTGTATCTGTAATCCCTGAAAACTGTGGCTGTTTTGTGTTCAATATGAAAATTGAGGCTAGCATCTTTTTGCATAGCATCCTTTGGAATTAAAATTCCTGACACATAATAATTCAGATCAAAATGAACTGAACTCGCTCACACTCAACCCATATGCTACTTTAGAATCTCATGACAATACACAGCAAGACTGCACCAACACAATAAAATAAACACCAGTTCATTGTTAAAATACAGACAACCTGAGCACATGACTGACAAAATGCATCGTAGTGAACTGCTCAACAAGTCAACTGGCTGCAGCCAGCACAGTACATAGTACAACATTTTTCCATTTATAAAAAGAGATTAACATTTACCTTGCCGAGATTATAAAGAAAATGGTATGAAAGAAACTTTGAACATGACAAAATGACTGCATCTGGATGGTTATATTTAGACATTTTTTGCTGACTGCCCCCTACAGCTTACTGGCATCACTGCATGAGTTTGCACAAACCTTGGAATGCACATTCTAAATGGTATTTGAGATTTTAAATATATATTTTCTATTGCAACAGGCATTAAATCAAATTAATCAGAGATCCAATCAGAAGCGTTATCCAAATTGATCTATGATTAAAAGAACCTGAAAAGCTAAAAAGTTAGCTCTAGCTCTGGCTCTGGCGTACTTGAATGGCAAGTGGGTTGCATTGACATCTGTAGGTAATTCCACCAAATACAGGCATTTGCTTTTGGCTGTTGTTTGTTTTTATGTATACAAATCCTGAAAGTTCTCTGCTCATCAACACAAATGGACGCCAGTGCTATATGTTGGCCCCTGAAACCTAAAGCATGCTTCTTTGAGAGGCTGTGAAATCTGTGTGCATACATGTGAATGGCACTAAAGAACACTGATGTGAACCTACACATTATATATGCAACTGCTCCTTATCCTAGACTTTGAATACAGTGTGTGTTATATAACAAATCAATCAACTCAGGTCTTCTTGTTGCTTAAAATTGGTTAAATGATACATAGATGGTGAAGCCATCCGATATTGTAAGTGAGGACAACGTCACTACAGCATGTAAGACCAATGTATGGAGAAAGCATTGTGTAGGAAAATTAGTCTGGACTACTGTTACAAAGTGGTTATGTAGCACCTTGTGTTTATCAATTACTCTATTTTGCTATTTATACTATCAGAATGACGTCTTTCTCTTTCTTTCTCTCTTGCTCTCTGTTCTCTAGCACAAGACTAGATCATGTATATGGAGCTGTTTTTTAATGGAGAGTTCTCATTCTCACTGTTGTACCAGACTGGATCCACACAGTGGCAATCTATGTTTGACTATTAAACTGCTTGATTATCTTTGTTGTTCCTGTCTGATCGGTATTTGATTAACACATCAAAAGTCAATAATTCTCACTATTGTAAATACAAACTGCGTCAACTGAACTGTAATTAAACAAGTGTATGGACAGCATCCATGTTCAGCTGGAATTGGCTCAGAGGTGCAAATAGAAGTTACAGTGTTTTAAATTTACTAAGAACACTGTACTAAGACAATTTTGCCATAAAAAACATGTAATGACCAGGTTTTACTCTTTTCATTAGATTAACTGTTTCCAAAAATCTGCCCAAGCTATTTGTTTTATTATTAGCATAGGGTTCATATCTTGTATAATCAAAGAAAGGTTAGCTTACCTTGCAAATATTATATTGTAATGAATCTGCAGATAGCACAACATGAGTTGATAGTCCTCTCTTCCTCATGTATGAAGATTATATGATACTATTATATTGCCTACTCATGACACAAATTCTATGATATGGCAGCATTATTGCTAAAATTATCCTACCACACAAATCAAAGCTTTGGGGTATAAATTACTAATTCATGACATTTAAAGGAAGTGTTGGTCATGCAACTCTCCGGAGACTACATTTCACATCTCATTTTAATTTTCCCTCAGTAATTCATAAAGACCCACGGTAACATATACATGGATACTTTGTGCATTTTAAAAAGCCTTCTCCAATAAAATAAAATGCATTATAGCATACCCTAGCAATTAAGCCCACAT
The DNA here is from genome assembly GCF_018492685.1 of Alosa sapidissima. Taxonomy (NCBI): domain Eukaryota; kingdom Metazoa; phylum Chordata; class Actinopteri; order Clupeiformes; family Clupeidae; genus Alosa; species Alosa sapidissima. The sequence goes on along the minus strand of NC_055961.1, from coordinate 30,907,252 downwards.
TCAGGGGATAGGATGTCATCAATTTCCATTAGGCTACTATTAATCATGATACAATTTAAGTAAAATAATCAAGGATTAACCATAGCTTTTGAATTTGACGTAATAAAGCTAGCAAATTCTTTAAAACATGATTATTAGTGGTATTTGTTTTCTGGGTTCTTGGCGCGCGCAAGCGCGCTTGGTGCACAATGGAGATGTTTGCGTGTGTGACAGAGCAACCGGATATCCGTGACCTGGCTTGAAAAAAAAGGGAAAATGTGCTCACGTGTCCCGGATATACAAGAATTTAATGTATTGAGATAGGTGAAATCGCAATGGCAGACATGTATATCAAACCGGGTAAGTATTTACACACTGTATAAGTAGCCTAAGTTACCGTAGCCTATTTTCTCAAAGAGAACTGTGACCATATAAATTAAGGCCATGTCCGAATCGGCTACGTGGCCTTACTGTATTGTTTACATGCGGCGAGTGTCCATCAGCTGATGGAATGTAGCCTGATCATAGAAATCCGAGCTAACCACTAACAGTGCTTTTTAATTCCAAATAAGTATGTTGTAGCATAACAAGGTAATGTTGTATTTCATCTTATCAAAATCAGTAGTCTACTGTCAACTTATGGCAAGATCTGATAAATGGGTTTAGTGTCTAAAGTTAGTGTCGCTTTAGCATACTTTTTAAGAGTTATATGTTGTGGCATAATCACTGTTTTGAACTTGTTTGTGTTCATGGATAGGTAATCAGGAGCGTGGATGGAACGACCCCCCACAATTTTCTTACGGTTTACAAACGGCTCAAGGCAGTGGCCCCAAACGTCTACTCAATAAGAGAGTGCCACCTCCTCAACTCTCTGGACCTCAGAGTATGTAAAAAGAAAAAGAAAAACTTGTCTATGATGGACTATATTTTCTGTGGCTGCCACTTGTCTGTGCTGTGTCTAACCTCATCCTATATAGCACTTGAGGTGACTACCACTTGAAGGATTGACTGATTTATTTCTCCAAATAGAAATAACAAACCACAACAGATTTGTATATTTATTCTTGTAATTAGCTGGTATGGGATCCGTTATCCACTATATCTATGACCTTATCTATGATTCCCCTGTGTCATCCATGTCCATCTGCATCCACTATGACTTTAACAAGATGACAAAAATTGATAATGAATACACTAATGATACACTAATGATAGTTTTTAAGCAAAATATTGTAGATTGCTATTGGGTCATGTCAATTCAACCAGGGCCCACACACTTAGGTCTCAAAAAATTCTGAAAAAATTAGGTGTACCTATGGTACTCAGGAGACACACTGTAAAATAACTTTTATGTAAGATCAATACTTTCCAAGATAAAGCCAGTTTTACGGGGGGAGGGGGGTGTCGATTTTGTTCAGCCTCTTTTTTTTTGTCAAAGTTCACAAGCTAATAACACAAGAACTAAATCATGTAGGAGGCTCAAATTTTACATGCTGGTTCATAAATAGGAATAGTATCCTGCGTGGTCATAGCTGTCCCTCAAAGTGTTCCTCTGTTTAGGCCTTCATAAGACATATTTGTACTCAACATAGGCTCTTAATTTATTTTCCTTATTGAGATAAGTAGAAACACTCTCATAAAAAGCAGTGAACAGAAAATAAATTCCTTCAGGGTCTGAACAGCAGACCTCACAAGTCTGAAAAATCATTTTGGATCTCATTTTCAGAGCACATTAACACCTTGTGGGAATGTACGAAGATTTTTAAAAATATTTTTTCTGTAATCTCCATGATCCCTTCTTTTTAAAAACACCAATTTGACCTGTCTTATGCAAATCTTTCTTTTTTATTTCCCACCTTTAACATGGGCAAAATGCACCATTGAGATCTATATGTTTTGTATAGAGTATCCACAGGTAGCACTAAAATCACTGAAATTGAAAAGGATATCCCCACCCTTGCTCAGGTACTCTCGGGTGATCCCGTCAGAGCAAAATTTGCCTTTGGTTATTTACTTATCAATGCTATACAAAACATATTGATCTCTGGTGCATTTTGTGTTGTTTTGAATAGCATTGATGGAAAGAATAAATAACCACATTTTGCTCTGACGTGATCACCTGAGAGTACCTTAGCAGGGGTGGGGATATCCTTTTCAATTTCAGTTATTCAGTGATTTTAGTGCCACCTGTGGTTGAAACGTCAGTACGTATTTCACCCGCTGTATACTTTATTTATTTGCTAATTTGAATACAAGACAGGACAATGAAATGGCCAGAATGACCAAATAGGAGACGTGGCTCCAAAACAACATAGAGCCCTGAACCACTTAACGAGAGCATCCATCACATTAATTATGTCCACAGCAGTGCAGCAGAACATCAGTGCAAATTTTTTTTTTTTATATATATAATTTAGTTTAATTATTTTCACCAGGCCCGTCTCCAGGGATACCCCCTCCACCGAGTCTCTCCACTCCTCCCGCAAATCCAACACCGCCACCGAGTTGTGGAATGACCCCACCACCCCTGTGTATGACCGCATCACTGGCCCCGCCATCACGGCCGTCTCCTGGGGTAGCACAGACAGAGTCTCCCATCACAGACTCAGAAGGGGAGCCCAGTGTAGATGAGGTTGTCGCCCTCCTTCAGTGGGCACTTACAGCCTGTAGGAAATCTGTTAAGGTAAATAACATGAATTACTCCTCAGTCCTCAATCTGAAGTAGGCTAGTTACTGAGCTTATCCATTCCCATTTCTTCATTATTCATGCAAAGCAGCTAGGCCTAAATTCAGTGAATTGTACAACTTTAACACTAAAGTAATATTGAGTAGATGAGTTTTCCTCTGTAGATCAGTAATGCAGTGCCAACAGGTGAGCACATTCTCAGAAAAACTACAGAAAGAGTGCTTATGTCTTACATGTATAGTTTGTGATTCTGATATAATGGACTTTTCTGTCAAATTCAGCAAATTGCTTCTCAAAGGCCTCTAGCTTTCTGCTCATTGTGTGCACTCAAAAGATGCGTTTGTGCACAGTTCTATCAATGTAAACTCATAGCTCGGACTAGGCTAAGCCATAAACAATTCCAAGAAATCAACATGTTGCTTCAGGAGCGTGGAAGGGAGAAGTGCAATTTGATTGGCTGTTGAGCTCAAATATGAAGAATCTTAATTTTGACAGAATTGCAGACTTGGCCAGAGCCTGTAAAGAATCATAGAATTGGTCAGATTATGCCATCCCTGATAGCTGAGTAGTATGCTGGATATATGAATGTAATTTAGGTCAGTCATTTCTTTTATGTCTTCAGATCTTTGATTAAACTGAAGGATAGAACATTTCAATCTTGCTTTTGAGGAACTAAGCCCTTTGAATTCTTTTAGAACTTATACTTACAGTTCTGATGTTAACACCTATTAATGTTCATGTACACATGGTAACTTTAAAAATATGTATAGTCTGTCAAGAGTATAAATGCTATATTTTTTATGAGTTTTAAATTGTTATGTTTTTCTTTGTCACCTATAGAAGCAAGTGTGTGATGATGTTGACAAACGTCTGAAGGTGTTTGAGGATATGTGGAAGAGTGGGAAGCTTTCACTTCCTGTCAAGAAGAGGATGAATCTTCTGGTTCAAGGTCAGTGGTCTAACCTTTAGAGAAAGAGAGGAAAGAGAACAATCATTTTTAGAATTTGGGTGCATATGTTAACTCCTGAATTCACATGATGGATAGGAACATTATTTTTCAATGTGCCCTTCACTGCATGGATGAAACGACCAACAGGCAGTGCACAGTGACCATATTTACATGCACAATAATAATCTTAATGTTAGGATTTAGTCTATCATTAATATTATTGTTTGTATTATTATTAAGGCTATATCATTTTAATTGTTATGTTAATGTCATGTTTATTGATGTGTTCTTTGCTTAGAACCATGAACATAAACATAATCTGATATTGGCCTTACCAATATATGATCCAGTGGATCCAATTTCCATTCTTTGAATATGGTCAAAAACCTTAGTTTGACCAAGGGGAACCATACTTTGAAATGGTATGACTGTTTGAACTGAACACTTGAATCTCTCCACACATCCTAGCACATTTTCCTACTTGTTGGGTTTAGTACACGACTACACGTACACAGGGATGGTAATATTATTTTTTACAGCTCACAAAAATACCTTGGGCTCTAATTTGTACGTCACGGTAGGTAATGCGCTAAATCCCGTTAATACTAGGCAAGATCATGTTGCTAATTAAATGCAGAGAACGATCCTACATGCAAACTTGGGTGAGTCAGCTCAGGTGTGTTCCTGCACAAACAAGGAAGTTCTTTTGAATGGGAATTTCTTCAAAGCCACACAATGTTGGTAAAACTTTAAAAAAAGGACTGTACAGTCAACATATTCTTATATGTTAAATTAAATTGCTACTGATCTCTGAACTCATTTATGCTTGATTCCGCATTGTATCTGCAAGTATTGGTAACACCACATGGGATGAAGTGTGTCCATGTGCTGAAGTGTGTCCAAGGTGTGCATTGTGGTTTCAGATTGAAGTCCTCTGTGTTAAATCTTATTTCTTAGCTAAATGAACACCTTTTGAAGGCTGTGTTGTCAATGTAGAAACTCAGTCACTTAAGTAATTTTGTTCCTCAATGCAGAGATAAAAAGCCACAATTGGAATGCAGCTGATGAAATCCATCGATCTTTAATTGTTGACCACGTGAATGAGGTCAGCCAGTGGATGGTCGGGGTCAAGCGCTTAATTGCAGAGACCCGAAACCTTCAGCCTGAACACCTGTGTGCTGCAGACGCCGAGCAGACTCCGAGCTGCACATCTGACGATCCCAATCCTGAGTAGTCTCGTTTGGACTTGTGCTTAAGCCATCTGAAAAGGTTGTGGGAATCATGTGGCTGAAGGGCTTCCTTTGCATACCTCTTGAGACTGAACTTTCTCCCCAGACAGTGTGGAATGATGGGGGAACTTCAAAGCTGCTGACTCATCAAGCTCGACTCATTGACTGCATTCTCCTCCATCCTTCTACTGTCTATCTGCCTTATCTTATTCTAGCTGTACACGACAGACAGAGAGACACAGTCAAAGAGAGACAACTACACCGCAAAAGAAAGTTAATGCTATATGGACTTGCTAAGACCTTGGAATTATGCATGAAATCTGTGTGATTAAGTCAATGCTATGTATCTCTCATTTGTCTTCAGGAATCATACCTCTCGAATCAGAAGTCAACCTTCAAGTTTATTTAAGGCCATTCTGCCATAATCTATGTCAAGCTTGTTGTCAAGCATTTTCACTGTGTAATATCCATTAAGTATACAATTTTCTGTGTATTTGATTGGATTCTCCATTTTCTTCAGTTGTTCAGATCATGGTTGTTATCAGTAACCATGGTTTGTGTTTCTGTGAGGGAATACAGTGCTGGTGCTTTGGGATCTGAAATTTCTAAATAATTTTTCCACTTTTGACACCTCTCTGTTTCCATTTTACCTGTTTTGCACATTTAAAAGACAACAAAGGGAAAGAAAATAATACTCATTGTTATTGACAGTTAATTGTTACTGGACAAAATTCTTTGTTACAATAATCTACAATATAAATAATCTGAAAATAATCTTCCGAATGAATAATTATCATAAATGACCATACATTGGTAACTTTTTTGTTAGTTTTTCTTCATGTCTGCACACACCAAACTAAATATCCACTGTGATTCATCCATTTAAAACATAATCTATTCTTTAACATTAAAGGCGTCCTATGCAAGTTTTTTTTACCTGAACAGCTTTTACGGCAATTGTTCAATATCCTACTATTTGTATTAAACAGTGTAATATTGCCATGTCAATCCACATGTCCGGTCTGAGATTATCTAGCCCAGTGTTTCTTAACTGGTGGGTTGGAACCCAAAAGTGTGTCACGGAACTGTTCTGGGTGAATTGCGGAGCTTGTGGTTAATAAATAAATAAAATGGTACCTTATTAGATCTAATATTGGACCTTTAATTTAACAGACTTTATTTGTGGGCAATTTCAGTCATTACCATGTACATAGGCAATGTTAATGTGACAGGTCATGTTAGACATAATTAGTAGGCTGTGATCCTGAATATTTGAAGTAGGCTAGGATATGGATTCCCATAAATTGAGGACAAAATAGGACAGAAACCCCAGAATAATGTGCAGTGAATTGCTGGCACAAGAAAGCATGGAACCATTAAAACTAAAATGCCACATGGAAACAAGGCACCCCTGTCAAAGTCAAACCTGTCCTACTTTGAAAGGTGACATCAGGAGTTGAAGACTTCACAAATGTAATGCCAAACATCCGCATGTTCCAAACAAGTAGGTCTACAGACACTTTGTGTGTCTTACCATGTAGCTCACCATATCCGTTGGCTTGAACGCTAAAAAAATATATGGGTTGTGACTTTATGAACATGGGAAATTGTGGGTCCCAAAGCCAGACCAGTTAAGAACCACTGCTCTAGCCGATAAACATCCACCTGCACGGTGTCCAGATAGAAGGGTACAAGCCATGAGTGGTATTTACGACAGTGTAAAATACAAAAATACTCGACAACTTAAGGGGGAGCCTACATTGGATACCTTTAATATCCATATGTGTGTTTTTGTGCTTTGCTCATTGACGGTCAAAGCTGCACAATGAGCAATTGACCTGGGAACAAATACTTTTTTAGTCACTTTTAATACTGTAATACCTTTAAATACTTTAATACTTTTAATACTTTATTAAGTTATACACTTGTACCCACAAGGTCATGAACAGAACAGAAATGGTTGATATTGTCATTGGATTTGACATGCTTATTGCTGCACTACTCACCTTACACCACTGGGCGGCAGTGTGTATATGTCTAACTCTAGAGGAACTACAAAACAGTGGAATAGTCCCTTGGTAATGACTATAATAGAACAGCAACAGCAGAATAATGCACACACAGGACTGGTTATTGCTTAAAGAATAACAAATCTGTTTGATAAAAATTAAATTAGCACTACCTGAATCTACCTACCTGACACGCCGATGGTTCTGGAGTCTGTAGTGGAATCCTGAATCCAGAGGGCAGAACCGATACAGACAGAGCCATCCCTGCATGGCTAGGTACAGGTAGTCTAGGGACCGATAAAGAACACTTAGGTTCCACAGCACAGAATGAGTTTTAATCCGTGGACATCTGCTTTACATGATCATGATTCAGTGCAGTGTCACTTCTATTAGACTGTGTCTGAACTAATGACATCTTTTTACCATCCACTTTCATGTCTGCAAATACTCCCTGGAGGTCCCACTTATTTAAAAAAAAAAAAAAACAGAATTCTGAGTACTTTCAGTTCTGTTTGTTGCTGTATCAACAGTAGAGCGTCACAGAACATTTGTGTTTGGTCCCAGTGTTTGGACATCTCATTGGTGATCGGGTGATTCATTCAACATGAGCATCACAGATGAGCATTTTCATTACTGTTAAACGCTGCCTCAATGTTGTAGGCCACTCCCAAGCCTGGCCAACAAGCTGTCACCGGGAATGTGTGTGTTTGATAAAAAAGCTTTCAAGTTGTGCAGGCACTCTTTTTCTGCAAGTGTCTGCAATGAAAGGAATTAGGTTATAGGCATGTACTGTACCAGCAATAAAAAAATCTGATGTTTGTCCAAGAAGGAAAACTACATAAATTTCACTGGCTGAACATAACATAGTAGAGAGTTACTGAACTGTGTTGACTCATAATTAAGTATTTATGGCTGGCCATGACATAGTGCCAAAAGAAACAGAGATATTGCCATGGAGTTTTGCACTTTTAACAGTATGTTGGAGAAAGAATGGAACTTCCCATTATTTAAACAAAACAAGAACGAGAATTGTAAACACTATCTTCTAATCATTTGTTTTTAGCCCAGCTTTATGGATTAGTCCAAAGCAAGATGTAACTAGTTTTGAGGAGTATTCGTGACAACTGGATAGCATCCCAGAATGCAGCGGCAACCTCCGTAATGTGAGCAGGAATGCTGGGAAACAGAGCAGATCCTAATCTTTCTTTCTCGCAAACTGGTAAGACTTTTTAGAACATCAACCATTGGCTGATATTTATTTCTTGTCAGTCATGCCTGTTGCTAAAGATTATTTTACTGCCGTGTTGGTATGGCTTAGACTCTTCCTCATCATGTGTCCATCATGTGCCCTTGGAAACGTGACACAGTTCACACCCAACTTTGTCACACCCATCTATGAATAATCCTGGGAACAGTCTATTAGGTAAATATATTTTGTCTATTTTTAATATGTCTCTATATTTTAATTAATTATTTACCATCTACTGTAACATTTACAGTACATGTCCAGTAATTCTTTACAGTAAGGGTACATGAATTATCATGAATTCATGCATAAATTAATTCATGAGTTATGCATTACTTCATTCCTTTATATCTTATGAATTATCAGGAATTGACATGAGTTCATAGTCTCTCATTCATCACCTCATGCATGAACAACACGTCAACTAAAGCATTAGGTAGGGTGGGTACATCATTATGATTTATGATTTCTTAAGCATGATCATCATGAATACATGATTACAACTTAATTGAGTTCATCATGTCTGTGGCCCCTCAACTAAAGTGGTGAATAATGACATGTGTTTAGAGAACTGCAAAGTTGTGTTCAAATGAGAATTTGAGCAGCGATGACCATTTTTGGCAGAAAAAGAAATAATCATGATCATGCTTAATAAATCATAATTCATAATGATGTGCCCACCATACATAATTCTTTAGGTGATGTGCTGTTCATGTATGAGGTCACGATTGACAGACTATGAACTCATGTTCCTGATGATTCATGAGATATTAAGGAATAAAGTAATACATAAATCATGAATTAATTCATTCATGGATTCATGATAATTCATATACCCTTACCGTTTATTGTTACTACATTTCCTATTAAGTATATCTAATGTAACATGTTTGTACAACTGTACATAACTTCACATTTGGGTTGGCACTGCTTGTTATTTTTGAACATCCTTGAGACAGTCCTCTGCATTAATCTGATTTGTTGTCCAGAAAATTGTTTCTCAATCCACCTCCACACTGATATGATCAAATGTGTGCCCTGAAACCAAACTGTTTTGTTTCATAAACCACTGAAATCATGCACAGCGACTGCCAACACCAAAACCCTTGCAGTTAGCATTGTTGCATTGAGCAATGTCAAAAGCCACTCGCTGGCAGTTCCTCTTGAAACACAATGAAACCCACTTCCATCCTGAGGGCTTCAGACGCGGGGGAGATGACGCAACACTTTCCAAGTCTTGTGTACTCAGGCCTTAACACAACAGACATAACCAAACTTCCACACACTGTGAGACAAATTCACACAGTTCAAGACACGCTGTTTAGAGTGACTGGGTTTGTTTTTCAATATTATAATTGTGCTCTTTCTTTTAGGTCATGCGTACAGTAAAGTTAGAGAGTTAACTGTGAAATGAAAATTCTTTGTTAAAGTGAAAGTCCTTGACCATCCTTAATATAAACATTTTTACAAAACAACCAAATGTTTGGGATTTGAAGTAAAACCTAAACAGAGAAATGGAAGAGACTGGGTGATCATCTAAATACAATGAAAAGAATTTGCCTCTGTGGTTTTGCCGATCTCATGGCGTATGGCAAGCAAGCAGGTACATGCCCGTGATGGGAAAAGAGGTTTAGCTGTATTTATGCATGCTACGTCATCCCAGACCATGGTATTACGATCACAGTTCTCATTTCTGAATGGTTGAATCTCCTTGGCTGTTCGTGGCATGTTGTTGTGTTACAGGTCGATAACCTCCTCCAGACACCTTTTTTTCTTTTTCTTGGAATGGCTTCAGAGCTTCCTGGTATGTCCCAAAATGGTGCAGAATGTTTTCATTCCAGACAATACGCTTGCGTGACAGATTCCAACTCCTCTGCCTGTGAGAATCAAGCTTTTTCATGTCTCATATATATATATATATATGTGGTTCTGTTGAATGTATTTCAAAATTACACAAGTAAGGCATTTCCAAACACATTTATTACAACGGAACTGACACATTGGACTATTAAATGGAACAGACCAAAATGTTAACCTCACTTTGCATGACTGGGCTTTGATTACACCATGAAATTACTCAATATGGTGACATTACAGTGACTATGAAGTAGCCAGTGTAATGTCACCATAGTTCGGGACATCACATCAGTACAGCCTTAATTACCTCAAGATGTGGGAAGGTATGAGACACTTAATTGTTCTCTTTATTTGACAATATAAGAAAATGGTCACATTGGTCAAGACATTTTTTTCTTCTTTCCAGCAGGATTGAATTTAGCAGAGGTTTGACCTTTCATATATAATTGTAACTCCAGTGTTATAAATTATAAGTATATCATATACTTTTCCCAAAACTTGTCTTGTTTACTTGTGTCCACGTACTTTATAAAAGCCTAAGCTTTATGTGAGTTAATTTTATTCAAATTAGCAGACTTTTTAGCATGTGATACTGTGCCACCTCCTGTCATTGGAAATGTCTGAACAGACAAACACAGTTTACCTTTAGATGTTTCTTTGACGCTTACTTATATACTGTAGGAGTGCATGCCTGTAAACAGGGAGAAGGACACTTACTGAGAGGCACAAGAATGCAGAAATTATGCTAAATAAAATAAAAATGTCTCCCCTCACACACTCGAGGAGAGTAATCCACAAAAGCTTTGCCAGATTTATGACACAAGGAAATGATTTGACAGTGGACCAGTAGCCACAGTCGTCAAAGAGAGACAAAAATGGACAGCTGCAGGAAAACAAAATTCGTATTCTATGGCAAAACTCTGAACAGTTGCTGACAGACATGTCACAGGGTTTCTGACCCAGTTGTATTCTTAAAGCAACACTATTGAACAGAATTGATATTTGGGCCCTTTGGTGTCAATATTCAACGCTATTTAGTCCTAAGGCAGTACCCAGTTAATCAAAAAATGACTAAAAGGGTCATGATTCTACCCGATAATGTTCTGGGTGTGCATGGGCAATGTTAGAGACTTAATTTCCAATATTGTGAGTCAGTGTAGCTCCAAAATGAGTTTGAAGCTTTTATTTTTAAAGTAAAATAAATGCATTGTGTTGCTTTAACAGTTAGGAACAAGCAAGGTCATGTTATTACTGATAATATTGTGGCTGTGGTGATCCATATCCAGGCTCCATATTCACCACTGGTTCGTGCTAGTGACCTGATCAAAGCCTTAATGTTATCCTTTATAGATTATTCCCGTATTTTTCCCATGACGTTGTCCAAATTGATGTAATGACTATCTTGATGTTACTCTTGATAAAACTCTTAAATGTATTATTACCAAAAAAGTAGTCATAGTAAAGTTGCCAACTCTCCTACTGACTGAAGTAGCAGAAAGCATAGAATCCTCAACTCTCAGGTCCCAACGGTTCATTTGTCAGTGAGGCAAAGCAGTCAGAATAAAGGGCTACATGGTTGTGGACAGCTGGCGACATGCTTGACAAAACACCCGTTTTGAAGATAGTGGAGTGATGCATTTAGTTACTCATAGATGAAATTAGCTATAAAGATACTTCATTCACAATTTGAGTTTACGAAGACAATTAGCCTTGTTGTGATCTCATGTCTGAAGGAACTGTATTTAGACCAGTGTGTGGGTTTAGCCAACTGCTTGTGCTCATAAAAAATGCTGGTGTGGGTAAATTGGTTGGACAATGGATTATAAAGGACTAACAAATGGATTGTAATTACAGAGATAAAGCCAGGCTTGTGTTTTCACCTGGTTGAAGAAAAACAATGGAAAAATAATCTATTCCAAGAGAGATAATATTTTGATAGGTGAAATATGTAAGGCCACAAGAGGTTCTTTACCTTGCTCTTATGTTTTGGTACTGTTATTCTTGCATTCAGAGGATTCCTGTTCTGCCATTTCATGCAGAAAATTACATTTTGCTTTCTCAGGCTTGCGTGGATAACGGATGTCCTTCTGGGCGGCTTCCACTTGGCCCTATCCAATGGTTGTCGGCAGTCCTCCAGTACTCTTTTTGTCTCTCTCATAGTTTAAGGATTGGCTGTAGCTACTGTCAGGTCTACATGCAAGTCTTCTGTCAAATCATTTCCTCATGCCATAAATGTTAGACATCGCACAGCTTAGACAATTAGACATTAAAGAATTTGACTGAATTTTGCAGTTACTGCACTTGACACCGCTATTCTTTCCCAAATATAGAACCTTTGAAAAAAGTATCATAACTGCTAACATACTACATTTGCTTTGATGACAGCTGCTCTGAAACATATTCACCATGTAGGTGAGGCCTTTAAAAGGATCACTTTGCCCTAGTGGTTTCAGCATGTGTGCTCCATCTATGTGAAGTCCATCATGTTTGAACAGGTGGGGAAGGAAATTGCCCTCCTAGCTGACAGGATATCGGCAATTCTACTCAGTCTTGGTCTGTGTTTGATTGTGCAGGAACATTTCAATCCAAAAAGTAGTTTAAGCGTTGCTAACCACTGATGTCGTGCCGAGGTTAAAGGGAGAAACCATTTTCAATCAGGCTAAGCCTGCCTCTGGACTGGAATGCACCACACTCATGCAGACTTGCAGGCACTCTCACAAAGCCACTTTTGTTTCGTTCTATTCCTGTTCCTATGGCCCTACATCCCCATTGATGGCGAGCTTCATGCGGGGAGCTGAAACCTGAACTGCAGCTATAAGAAGCGTTTCCTCTAGCCATGGGCCTGTGGCAAGCTGTGCCTGTTTGATTTAAGATTCAAGACCAATCAGTGCTTTTATGGGTATGCATATAAAACACACATTGATTTAAACAAGTGAGTGCACACTTCACACAACATTATACATTATATGCCTATGCAAAAAGGCTGCATGAGCCATTATTTACACTGCTGTAAATCAGTGACAGTAACAATTCATATTGAAAGTATGAATGAAATGTGTTCAAGGACATAATTCTGGTAAGTTATTTGTTATTGATTTACCATTCTTGCTTGTTTTCACTGTTTTATGAATGTAAACAACAACACATTTTTTAAGTAATTGAATAACCTCAACTGAGTCCTCAATTCCTCTTTATCCAAATGCATGTTCTGTCTGAAGCAGTCACTGACTATGACCCTTAACTAACAAAAACAACAAAAATGCAAGCATCCAAAAGGAGTTCAACAAGCATAATAATGACTACTACGCATCACAAATATCGGGCAGATTCAAGCTTGTCTGGAAAATGCAACTTTAGAAGCATGGAATTAGCTTGGATGTCATAACAAAGACTTTGAATTGTCATAAATGGCATATTGGGATGCTGTAGGAAAGAGATGAGATAATTATAGGAATCATTTGTTTATAGAACGCGTGACTGAGAGAGTCTTTATTGTGGATTCCTGTGCCTTTTTATACCATTTTACCTGTTAAAGCACAGATGTAGAAAAATGCATTGCTGTGTTAAGAGACCTGTAGGGTGTTGAGAGGGCATGTTTGAACAAAGAGATTTTGCTGTTATGCTTTGACTTATTCAGAACATTTATATTTCAATCAAGATATATGTCTTAAAGTAACACTATGTAACAATTTTACCTTACAGCTTTCAAATCCTTTTGATGGTACACTGACTCATAATGGGGAGAGTGGCGTCTCCCGGACCTCCTGTTGCACCATAGAACTTTGTACCAGGCTAGAGAATGGACCCTTTTAGTCACTTTTTGACAGACCAGGTAACCTCTTTAACCTAATTACTCGACATGCAGTGCAGAGCGATAGACTTTCATGAAGCCTTGGATGTTGAAAAATTATGCTAAAGGCTAAAAGTTATGCTTATGTTGAAAAGCGATGGCAATAAATTCCTATTCTCACACAATGGAGTGTTAGACATCATCACACAACTGTGAAAAGTTGATCCTCAGACCATAACAAACCAATTTAGCCAAGCAAGGAAAGCCAGAGAGGTCAGTGTTGTCATTTCCCTATTTGATTGATTGGGAATTAAAAAAACAACACTTTAAAGGTGCTCTAAAAGATGCCATGCGTTTTTTAGGCTAAAACACTTACACTTACACTTTCTTGTCACTTACAGCAAACATCACCTCACCATCCACTAGCTGCCTGTGTCCTGAATACACTGTAAAAAAATGCGATCTCTGTGGACAGCCCAGGCTCCAAAAACGGCAACAAAAACAACCTGGGCAAACCTACCCCATAAAAACGTAACAAACTGTTCCAGCAAATCGTGTTGCGAGCTAGCTCTCTGTTTTGTTTGAATGTCAACAGAAGTGACGTTACCCAGCATCGCTTAGAACACCTTTAATTCATTTTAATTTCTGCAGCTGAAGCTTGTCATAGATTACGTGATGATAGAGTTAAGGAGGTCACACTAATAAGCATATGCTGTTATCAGATCAGTTATCAGATATTATTCTTTTCAAGTATTACTGACAACATTAGTTCCAGTTATGAGCATGAGCATCAATATATTTCTACAACCCTGATTTCAGAAAAGTTGGTGCGTTGTGTGCGTAAAATGTAAATAAAAACTAAATATCATGCTCATTCTTGAATTCGATACCAGCCTGATACAAGTCTCCAAAAAGTTGTTACAGGAGCAGCAAAAGGGTTGGAAGGGTTGAGTAATGCTAAAGAAAACACACGTTAACTGGCACCATAACTGGCTATAAAAAGAGCATCCCAGAGAGCCAGAGAGTCTCTCAGAAGTATTAGCTGCCCAGGTATTCATCACTCTGTGAGAACCTGTGTAGGCAAATAATGCAACAAGGCAATGCTCCTCAACGTGAAATTGCAAATAACTTTTTTTTTGTGATTTGATTGTGAAACTAAGATAAAAATAAACATGTCTTTTTATATCTCTTTTTACTCATCTCTACCAGGGGTGCCAATAAATGAGGAGGGTACTCGAAAAGGAAAAAGTCAGCAATTGTGCTCTATGACAGTGAGAGTTGCCAATTCGTAGCCTGGACCACAGACTGCAGAAATATGGAGTACCTTGTGTCTGTATACTAACATTCAATGCATGTTTGTGGTCTTCTTTAATGACTGATAGGCCTACTATTAGTTAGTGCAAGTTACTCTTTGATTATGACCCACATGATGGCAATGATATGAAAAAGAAGATGAAATTATCCGCAAAACTACCTTATGTAAGTAATGGAGCAGTTCTGAATATGATTAAATATTAATCTGTTTATTTAGGTTCAGGAATTACAAAAATAAATCTGTGCATCTGTAGAAATTATCTGAAAAGAAAAATATGTTGTTGATAAAAGTTAAACTTAATTTATTACACATAAAAATCAGTCATTTTTTATTTTGAGATATTATTACATGTAAAATAAAGACTAAAGAATACACAATCGTGTTGATTCATTGAGTACAGTGGAAAGCTATACCGTACACCAACCTTTTGATAGTGGTCACAGACAAAACCAAGCAAGCAAAGGTTTCACCTCTCCCTTCAATTGACCTCAATAAATTTTGTTTATTATCTAGAACACATATGTTCCGAATGAGGAATCTGAGACACAATTTGAAGACGCGTTTCTCACAGAGGGAGGGTGTTTCCCCCAGTGCCTTTGCGATTCAACACTGCTCTGAGAACACAGTACGCGCCTTATGGCACAGCAGCAGCTCTGCAAGTCTGCTTTCCCATACACATGCCGACCTGCTGTTCGCCTGCTCTCTACCTTTTCCCATAATCAGATACACCCTTTGAGAGAAAGAGCTAGAGGAGCAGAGGCCAAACGAACTCAATCATGACGGCCTACGCTCCACAGATGAGCCCATCTCCACAGCAACAACATCAATCAGAGACACATTTGGAGTTACACCCAGGCCCAACCAGAGCACATTTTGCGCATTATGGCGCGATGTTATTGAATTTTCCCATGGCTTTCTCCTCTTCAAACACTCTGCCTGGGCGGTTGCTCTCTAATGACATCAACACAATGCCATCCAGAAGGCTGGGCTGGCTCTGCCCACAGCGAGAAAACAGCTGATGCTAAAATAATAATACGCTGTCTGTCTTATACACTCATGATGTTAATGTGAATCATATCCTGTTACAGCCCACACTGATTGTTTGGTTCTCCGCCTTAATTAAATTAAATACACGTGATAAATGTTCATTTAAAAAAAAAAAAACGAAAGTCCTCATTACGCACAAGTGTTTACTGTAGTGGTTATGATTTATCTGTTATGTCACCAGCTCACTCAACATTTATTAACATCTTATAATTTATAGACATAATATGCTTCAGCTCTCTTACCCACTGGCCACAGATTACAAACTAGATGCACGACTGTTGGTTATGAAACCACCTGAAATGACTCCCCATAAATAAATAATGTTTTGCTAATGCAACAAGTTTGGTTAATGTCTTTCTTTACATAGGAAACAGCAGCATTCATAAATTCAGTTCCTTCAAGTTCAACAAAGGGTACCAGTTGATAAATATATTCAGAACGAGCAGCTTGGGAAAGTTTGCTCCATGGCTGTTTATGTAACAGTTCAGTATATCTCAGTTCAGTCCAGTTCAGTGCTCCTTTGTCCATGCAAACTCCCTCGGTAGGATTCTTGCACATCCCGTAATGGCGGTCACTGGCTTGAGTCTGTTGGGACGGTGAAGAATTTCTCTGGACCAGTCTCCAAAAAGTGTGTAATCCTCTCCATTCATGGTGTAGGGCTCACAACAGCTGAACATTGTACTATGTCAGTTCCCTTTCATTTGACCTCAGAAAGTTGGGAATGCACTGGCAGACTAAATGACTGTAGTAGGAGCCACTCGGGCACTTCCTGTGAGGATCTTTGCATGGCAGCCGATAACAGCTTCATAGAAAGGGAAATACAGAGGCAGTTGTTAGTGTAAACCACAGACACAGTCAAGAACTTATGTATCTGAGGTTAAAAGGTTATCGATGTGGGTTGCGAAAGGGCGGTTCAGTGGTTAGCCAATGGCCGTCAGGGAAAAGAAAATCATCTGGCTTTAACATAAAGTGTGTCTCCTCTGGGAGGCATGTGGGGGGAAACAGTAAATCTCCCAAGTCACGTCAATATCATAATTCAGTACACAGTGGAGCAGAAAAGACATGAAAGACACACACAGACAACACAGACATGAAATGTCTTCTCTGATATACATGTTCATGTCTTCTCTGATATACAGTCACAGAAGACATGAACAATGTCTTCTCTGACTGTACATGCAGTGTGTGGTGTAGTCTTGGAGTCTTTTGTGGTGTAGTGATACTGTGAAACACCCTGTGAACTACTCTCGCCGTGTAGACTCACCTGCAGTTGTCAGCTTTGAACTTTTTGCCCAGTAGCATGCAGGTCTGCTCGCTCTTCTTGCACTGGCAGAGGCAAGTCTCCGGGTCCAGCGGCTGGCTAGCAGGACACTGGACCTGGCACAAGCTGCCACACTCAGGGTCCCAGCGCCTGTTGGGTGGGCAGGAGGGTGCCTCGGTGCCTGGCGGGACCTCGCACTCACAAGTGTCCTCGTCCAGCCGCCACCCAGGACCGCAGCTGGCAGCGGTCAGCCCGTTCTGGCACACGCAGCCACACTGCTCAGGGTCCCAGCGCCTGTTGGGTGGGCAGGGGGGCGTCTCGGGGCCTGCCGGGACCTCGCACACGCACTCGCAAGCGTCCTCGTCCAGCCGCCACCCAGGGCCGCAGCTGGCCACGGTCAGCCCGTTCTGGCACACGCAGTCGCAGCTCTCCTCGTCCAGCAGTTTATTTGGCCCGCACAACTCCAGCAGGGCGGAGTCCCCGGGCTCTATTCCAGATGGACAAAATGAGAGAATGACATTATTCTTATTTTATTTATTATTCAAGTTTTTTTTCCTCTTTTCTTTTTGCACTAAGTTACTCCTCACATGTGTGTGTAGCCTGTGCTGCAGAGAAGGCTTGGCTGTCCTCGCCCTGGCTGGAACGAGTTGCTGTGCCGCTTCGTGCTAAGCACAACAGCTTGTGCGCAACGGCAGTTCACTCACCCAGCTCTTGTTCTGACAAGGACAGTAGATCCGCTGGAACACACTTGCAGCCCAGCTCGTCCCACACGAAGCCAGCACTGCAGGCCTCCTCCGGCTGGGGACACCTGGGAGAGAACCAAGGGGTTCGAGAAAGGGTCAAGAAAGATTGTGACCTCACAGAGCAAAACATGCCATGGAGTGTGTTCTGGGCAGGGGGGATTGGGGGGTGGTGGCAGCAGGTGGTTTTAGTTCACAGCTGGAGAGCAATCCAGAAACTGCCCCCCCATACACCCCACCCTGCCCTGGCTCACGGCCCACTCACAGCGGTCTGATGCCTGCCAGTGAGTGAGCTGGCCCAGGGTTTTTGGGGCTGAGAGGCAGAAGGAGATTCTGGGCCTCTGCTCAACGATTCTTCCTTGAAATAACATTTATCAGACCCTCCTTCACACACACACACACACACACACACACACACACACACACACACACACACACACACACACACACACACACACACACAAACATGAGACACACCATATCCATTCACCACAGGAACAGACATTCAGTTTTCCTTTGGAGTTATGTAAGCATCTGGCATTTCCTACCAGGTATCTTTATCTTAACATTGCACACTGCTTTCATTGTGCAATGCATTTACACATTGATTTGAGGAGGGGGAGACTCACAGTGTTGGCTGCTCATCAAGAGACCTCCTGATGATTGAGTGTCTCGGCCTCTTTGCCAGACATTCACAGGAGGTGTGGTTGACTACGGACACCATGACCACGGTCCGCTCCATCCGTGGAGGAGACAACTCCAGGAGCTGTGACAAGAAAAACCCAGCGGAGAACAAAAATAGGTGGAGGGAAGATTACAAGAATTTCCTTGCTAAACACCAACATGAAACAAATAGTTAACTTATAGTTAAAAGGTTCATTTATAGTCATGAGGAAAACAAGTGACATCATATAATATTATAGATGTAAATACTTATTCAGTGTGGTATACACTGCAAACATTCTTAGTCAATGCACAGCAGTATTTAAGCTTATGCGTGTCATAAGGGTATTGTAAAAAATGTATGCTCAGTTCCATATGTATGTGTGCTGCATTCTGGTGCTCTTACTGTTTTGTTTACCAGTGTATAACTGGTGTTGGTACAGTGGAAGGCCTCACTGGGACAGCACCCTCCACATCGATGGACGCCCACACACCGGGGAAGGTAAAATCGACTGGTGCTGTCCGGAAATTCCTTAGACACTTCCAGACACACCTCTCGTGGACGGCATATTGTTCGCTGGATCTCCTCCAAAATGACTAAGTAAATTAAGGATGTTGCATAATGTCCTGTTAGAATTTTCCAGTAGTTTGGTCATTTTTGTGTTTCTTATTGAAATCTAGGCCTATTAAATTCCAAGGGCTCTGAGTCTGCAGTGCTTTATATGTTTCACAAAGGGTACCATTGTTGACCATTACCAGAGGGGTCTAAAGGCATATCTTTTAGCATGCACTTAGTTTATTAAGCGTTTCTTATGTGTTATGGTTTGTATATTATAATATTTGCTTATTTTAATTAGGCTTTTGATTGAATTCACATTGTTATTATTGTTGAATATTGCTATTCTCCTTAATGTAGTCTTACCAACATTTTAAATGGTTCACTGTTAAATTTAACTATTGTATTGTTTTTATTTGTATGTCCCTTTGGACAAAAGCGCCTGCCAAATCCCATAACCATAGCCATAACCCTTACCACCTACAGCACTGGAGTTAGATTTGCCTAAGATACATTAAAACCAACGCCCTGTCGTTAAAACTTTGCTTAACAATTTAGCTTCCTTGAAAGACCCACCGGCACCAATTGTAGCTTCCCTCACCTCACATGGCCGTTACTTTACAAATACCTAACTATACAGTCATTGTTCCTAGAGGTACATTCCTGCAATGGGATTGACCTGCTGCCAGAGGCATGAGAGGCTAACTTGCTAACAAAAAAGGGTGCTAACATTAGTCCGCATGTCACCTGAGGCATTGCGCAATGTGATTTACACCTCATAAAGCATACAGCTACCAGTATCAGGTAGTATCAGGAGAAAGGAGGAAAATGTGATCCGTTCTGGATCCTGTACCTGTACACAGACATACTCTTCCTCTACCCATGCGCTTCAATATACCTGACTGAAGTCGGTATAATTAAGAAGCTGTTGACTGATTTGCTAAACACTGCCACTGATGAGTTCATGCATGCCGACCAGGAGAGGCTGGCAGCCAAGGAGGGAAGAGGGACAGGATTGAAAATAATCCCTGCTCTGGTCTAAGACTTTGGTGCACCATACTGCAAGGTATTCTGGCATAGTGCTACATAAATTGATCCACATCTGTGCAAGTAAGGCCAGATCGGCCACTGAATAAGTGTTTGAGAAATCAGCAGCACTTACTGGTTCATGGACCACTACCACCACATACATTTTTGTGGAAGTAATTTTATGAGTGCTGGGAATTCCATCTCTCTGGACTGTGCTAAACATTCACACTAACCTCCCTTCTTAGATGTGCCATGTTGCAGGAAGTCTCAGTGTTGCTTTGCTGGCATATCTCAAAATATTTAAATCACTGAATTCAATTCAGGACTTGCAATTGCAGGGTAATATTGTTTAACAAATGCCTAATTTTGTGAATCTGATCATTTGTTTTTGTCTGGAGGCAACCTTCAGGACATTTGGAGTAAACAAGATAATTTTTAAAAGAGCCTGTAATTTAAACAGAAGAGAGCATGGTGCTCTTGCCAGATTGGCCCTGGGTTTTTTAAAAGAAAAGCCTACTATCCTACTATCCTACTCTCTGTGCCTCCAAGGTTTTCTCAACCTCATGTTCAAAGTTACATCTCCCTTCACTAGAATATAATGGACCTAAAATAAGATATAGACTTAAATCCTAGCTGACTTTATGTACAGTGTTTTCGGGGATGTATCTGAAGCTGAGGGACATTTTAAAATCTAACCATCAAAAGTGCCATCATCCTTGAACAGAGCCAGTTGCCGTGGCGTCCTCCACATGTCTTCATCAGCGTACTGGGGAGATGCTGTGCGCTCCGATCTCCTCTGCAAGCAGCGCTGCCTCAACCTGTATGCTGGATACAGTACTTCTAACAACTCATCCAAGCTGGATACCCCAAGTGTTAAGTCCTCAACTGTAGTAACCTATGGTAAGGGAAGAGATTCTTGTTATTGTTAGATCAACATTACATTAATGATTACACGTAGGGGAAATGCATCAACAACATCACATACATACAAGCCCACATACACATGCATACATGGAATCAACATTATGCAGCTATTTCCAATATAACTCTATACACTATACCAGGGCTACTCAACTTCATTACCATGTAGGCGAGACAGGAAAACCACTGGGTCTTCACGGGCCGCCCAAAATATGGTGTTGCTAAAATTATTCCTATTGTGACTAGTCAAGAGACATGCGTTCATGAGTACCCAGCTACATTTAAAAAGTTCAGTAAAAGATATTCACAAACACTGGATGGGGTGGACATTCCTTTATTCTGAGATGTATCAAAAAGCTCTAAAAACTATTCCAAACAGACATAAGGTGCTTATAGAGCAGGTCCATAAAGATTATTTGTAAAATAAACCTGTTAGACAGTATCCTGACTATTTTATTGATTATATTATAGTCATGGTAGCCAGATTTGAAGTCGAATAGGCCTGCGCTTTACATACTCACATTAAAACCTACAGCATGCATGTCCCTATATGCACATCAATGTACATCGTCACTGAATCACTCATATAATCACTCATACATATTTTCACAAACATAGTTAAGCTTCAGGTAACGCTTTAGGTAAGGGAACACACATTAACCATTAAGACAGAAGTAGTAGGTGCATATCAGTGTTCAGCAAGGTTGTATTAAGCATCATTGCACATTTATTAGGCGTTTATTGAGCAACCTCTTATTCATACTAAATAGATATTTTACTCTTGGTAAACCTTTAATAAGCAACTAGTTAAAGCAACACCAAAGCACTTTTCCTCTGTCGCACACACGCTATTTGTTTATCCAGCACTGGCTTTGCAAATAACAATGTCCACAGACAAAGTATGTTGCATGATTTTATGAAAGTATGATGTATTGTGACATCAGAAGCAAGTCAAATTTGTAGTCTCTTATGTCTCATTCCATTGAACTACAGATTCGCTACCCGATCTGGCACACTTGTTTAGTGCGGTTATAGCCGATAGAGGGTCGCGAAGCGAATGCAGAAGTGCCGTTCACCTTGTTACGAGTTGATGAACCACTGAAGCGATTTTGGAAACATTATTTTAAGGTACAAAAAACTTGTAAGTGTTGCTTTAATCTGGATCCGTGCTTGCTGGTATGCTTGCAATGTAATAGAAGGCTATAATGTTTATATTTTGATCCATACTATATATCAATAACCTCAGAATAAGACCAACTAATTGCTTTTTATGGATTTAAAAGAATAAATCACCTATTTGGCAAGAATAAGAAATTGCTGAATAAAGCAAATGTGTAATGACATTTAATACACACCTTATTGAGCAGTAAACATACACATATTACCTATGAATTAATGGCTAACATGTGTTCCCTAAATTAAATAGTTCCCAAACTTAATTTTTTGTTTCT
Source organism: Alosa sapidissima (assembly GCF_018492685.1). NCBI lineage: Eukaryota > Metazoa > Chordata > Actinopteri > Clupeiformes > Clupeidae > Alosa > Alosa sapidissima. Next base: position 30,884,524 of record NC_055961.1, on the reverse strand, counting down.
TTCTTTTTATTATGCTATGATTGACTATGCTGGTGACTACACTGATATGGTATCTACACCTGGTAGGCTGTCCCATAATACAGTAAAGGTACTGTAAAATTGTCAAAGAACATTTTGGGAGGCTGCAGTCCTGGCAGAAGAACTGGACATTACTACACGCTGTTCCTGAAAACCTCTGTTCTCATTTCATGGTTCTATTGTCACAAGGTAACTTTATAACCAAGGTGGACATTCTGGCAGCATATCAATGGAAGTGGAGTTGAGACAAAGCGCTCCGTCTGGACCATAAGAAAACAATGCACAGGGAGCTCATGTTTTTCCACTGGGTTCAGCCAAGTTCCTCTCAGAGATAAGAAGCCAGGTTGTCCCATTTGTTATGGTGGCCAGTACAGCCTGGTGTATGCTATTATACAGACTTTGGACATGGGCCAGTGTTGATACTGTAGGCAATGTCTTTCATAGCCGGCTGTTTTATGTAACGAGCGTATTGGTTGATCTAATATTTCACTAAATCCTTCTTGGATCGCGTAACATGATGTCATGCCTTTGGACCGGAATGAAATGGCTTATCTGCCACCTGCCACCTGCTGTGACCACAGCATGTCTGCGTGCGGTCCTCATCCAATGGAAACATGGCCTTTGCCAAAGGATTCTTGGGTTGTTCCCCAGAAGCACCAATCCAGACATCCAGAGGTACAGTTGAGGATTACAGGAAGATAGTCAACTGGTCTGTGCAGCCAGCCTCTTTACAATTATAATTAATGCCCAGTGGGTTAAAGGCATCATATCACCAAATGTGATTAAGTGAGTTTTTTAAAATCACAAAGATGTGAAATGGAATTTGTGATCTAGATAATTCATATGGCTATATCTTTTCTTTACACATCTGTGATGCTATAGAAATGACACTGAGGTCATACATGTTATTGTTGACCCAAAGTAATATCTGCCATCTGTAGCATTCCTGGCTCTAGTTGTATACTCATTACTCTGACCTTGTTTATAAATAATGTAAACAATTACAGTGCATCTACTTGTGCCCGCAATCTTCAAACTAGGTGTAAAATCATGTGAATCCTGACATTATTGAGCAAGAACATTTCTTGGAGAGCCAGACCAATCTGTCTGAGAGTTTCACAAATGTTGTTGCATATTTTAATAATGTTTAGGGAAATTAACATTTGTACTCACTTACCAATGTAGCAACGTATCTGGTTAAATTGATAGAGACAATTAACATCAAGAGATATATAATTCCACTGTTTTCAAAAGCTTGTCCTATTCTCATGTCATGTCTTACCTCTGTTTCCTCCTTGCCTGGATAGTAATCCCCATATTCATATCCACAGACACAGGTAATACTGAGAATCCTTAGGAACAGAACAAGCATCCACATAGTGTGTCCGTGATGGGAGGGAGGGAAGGGAAAGATAAGGATCTGCCGATGCCCCCGGAGATCGCACTGGAACTATCTCATCCCGGTACTCCAGTCCTCCCGCTCCCAAGTGCGGCACATTCCTCTCCAGGCTGAAGTCAGTCCACTGTGTGGTGCCTCCCAGCCTTGCATTCTTCCTGTGAAGCGTTCACTCTCTATCTCTCTCTCCTTTCACTCTCTCTCTCCCTCTCTCTCTCTCTCTCTCTCTCTCTCTCTGTCTCTCTTCTGTATCTCTCTGATCTAAGTCACTATGTGCCATGAACCACATTTACTTCCTCCAAAAGTATCTGGCTTCTCAATGATTACCAAGGTAAAGAGTGCGGTGAGGGAAATTTCCAGTATGAACTGATTTTCAGGCAGTTGCCGTGAGTCATGGGAAACGCTGGGTTCGGTCAATTGCCCTGGAGGCAGAGAGAGAGTGTACAGGACAGGCAGACAGACCACCGTGTTGCATGAGTCCAGCCTGATCGGTGGCTAAATAATATCCCGGTCAAGAGGGGAGCGGCGCGCAGACAGGGCTGAGTTGTCAGTGTGGGCTGATCCCTTTCACTCCTTTTCTCTCTGGCGCTCTCTTTCTCCTTTTCTCTCTGGCGCTCTCTTTCTCTTTCTCTCTCTGGCGCTCTCTTTCTCCTTTTCTCTCTGGCGCTCTCTTTCTCTTTCTCTCGCTCACTGCCTGCTTTTGGGAGGAGCAGCCACTGGCTTCTTGGAACGTTTAGTGTGATGTGTGTGTGTACGAATGTGTATACATGTATGTGTGTGTTTCTATCTGTGTGTGTGTGTGTGTGTGTGTGTGTACATTATAGAGTAGGTGGGCGGGTGTATGTTTATCTGTGTGTATCTGTGTGTGTGTGTGTGTGTGTGTGTGTGTGTGTGTGTGTGTGTGTGTGTGTGTGGGAACATGTCTTCACATCTGTGTCTGGCTTAAAGTAATTAGGAGAGGTGATGGGTAGGATGGCTGGTTGGGCTGAAGAGCATGTAAATCATCCCCCCCCCCCCCCCCCCCCCTATTCTCGCTGCCATTTCCTCCTGAACATGTTGGGGCTGTTCGTCGCCTCTCTGCTGATACACCACTTCTCTTCTCTCTCCCCACTCATCAGCATGGCCCTCTCCAATCTGGGTGGTCTGCTGTGAAGGTGACGTGGAGGACCTCAAGCACTTCTGCTGCTGCTGCTGCTGCTACTGCCGCTGCTGTGATTGAGCACTATAAAAGCGCTGCATACCTGAACGAATGACCTCCCTGAGGGCTAGTGCGCCGTGGCCCCTCCACGTCCTCAACCTCCCCTTGACCCTTGACCCTTGACCCTTTCGCTGCCAGCACGGCCAATTTGGCATTAATCTGAAGTGTCAAACTGGAATCACGTGTTCTTGGTCTTATCTTTGGCGGTGTTGTTCTCTGTGTTGCCTGGGGTGTCGGGGCAGTGATTGTGGGGGTGGTGTGTGTGTGTGTGTGTGTGTGTGTGTGTGTGTGTGTGTGTGTGTGTGTGTGTGTGTTTGTGTGTGTGTGTGTGTGTGTGTGTGTGTGTGTGTGTGTGTGTGTGTGGGTGGGTGGGGGTCCGTGGTAATGAATGAGTTAAGGGTGTCGTGTTTGAAGTGGGCTCTCAGTGGTTCAGCTCCAGGTGAGGCAGTAAAAATGTAGTCAGGTGTCACAGGAGAGGGGAAGGGAAATAATAGAGGTAGTATAAATGTGAAAGGAAACACATTTTACTTTAAAAAGGAAAGAAAAAGATTTATCGTCTTGATTGGTGAGTGTGTGTGTGTGTGTGTGTGTGTGTGTGTATGTGTCTCTGTGTGTGTGTGTGTGTGTCTGTTTGTGTGTGTGTGTGTGTCTGTGTGTCTGCATGCGTGCATTCTCTCTCACCACATGAATGTGTGTGTGTGTGTGTGTGTGTGTGTGTGTGTGTGTATGGGTGTGAGAGAAAGATCACAGGCCACAACCTCACATGCACTCAAAACTCAAACTTGTCAGCACAGTCTTCAATCAGCCTCCTCCCTTCTCTCTGGATTAATCCCAGATTTAGTGGCCCTGAAGCCATAATGTAATGACAGTTTATTTCTGCCAATATCTCATTGTTCACAATATCTCCCCAATGTCTCTCAACGATGGTGAAAGTGACAGCATAAACTTGATTATGCATTTGTTTATGCCCATAACCATTACCTTAATTAAGATGTCAATTTCACAGCATGGAAAGTCAAATTAAAGACATCTCAAAGGGACACATTTTTCATTCCTCTAAAGTTATAATCCCAAGTTTATGTAGAGAAGTATCAGAAGCTTCAGGATGACTGGAGAATTAACTCCAACTCTGCGAGCTCAGAGGAATGTGGAATTCCACCATCAATTTACTAAGAACAGATCGCCTTTCAGCCATGCCTGTAGCCATGTTTCCTTTTTCATCCTTTATACTGATTGATTCAAGATACGGTGGTGAGTTATAACACGTCGTGTTCTGTTTTCTGAAATGATTTGCACCGAACTACAGTTTTCTGCAGAAATACCATTGTGCACAGTAGCGTGTCTCGTCAGTGAATCGCTGAAATAACAGAGAAATCTGTCCAGATGCAGTGAATCTGCGAAAATGGAGACGTGCCCATGCATGCCTTAAAGTTATGAGGAACTAGATCCTGTGTTGACGAAAATTCTTTGTTGGGGGGGTGAACGGGAGATGGAGCCTTGATGAAAAGGTGAGGGTTATCACCATACAGCACGTAGGCCTGCAGTCTTGTCTGTGTGGTGACACTGATCCCCTGAGTTACACAGAATTCCATTTTGGTGAATTTCAGTATAATTCGGTTTCCTCCCACACAACCTACGTCAATGTCATGGTCAGACGTTTCGACGTCTTCTCCATCATACATTAAAAGTACGCAACACACATTCATAGTCAGCAAGTCAGGAATCAGACACGTAGACATTCGTTTGGCCAGGAGGAAATGACATACTAAACCATCCTGACAGCCAGGGATTTTCCGCCTCTTTGACTTGAAAGGCAGGCAACTACAAGACAGTAACGCTACTTTTTCCACTCGCAGATAGACCATGCCCTCCAGGTCCAGCATTGACTGCATGGCATTAGTCTAATATTAACCCACATACCTGTTAGTTTAGCTGTCATAAAGAGCAACATAAACATGTCTCGTATAATCACAGCAATATCAAAGTTGTATTTTGCCTTGAGGTGACTTTATGATTGCACTATGTAAAAAAATAAAAAAAAGATATGCAAAGAATACAAAGAACTAAGTCTCTGCATTTATCCCATCCGTGAATTAGTGAGCACATAGAGCACACAGCGGCACTCTGGGAGCAGTGAGGGATTAGGGGACTTGCTTAAGGGCACTTTAGCCGTTCCTACTAGTCGGGGATCAAACCGGCAACCCTCCGGTTACAAGCCCAAGACCCTTACCAGTACCGTAAGATGTGGTGCACACAAGACGTTTGATCATCTCTGAGTCACAACATGCAACTCACTCCGGTTTGATTTTCACCCTGTTTTTAACAAAATCACACCGTAATAATGGCTGGTGTATGATGAGTTGAGCTCTCTCCCTTGCTCTCTCTCTCTCTTTCTCTCTCTCTTTCTCTCTCAATTTTCAATTTAATTGAGCTTTATTGGCATGAACTTTAGTAACAGTATTGGCAGAGTTCAATTACACACATACTTACATTAGAAAATGACAATTATGTTGAGAAGTGAAATCAGACACATCTCTATCTATCTATCTATCTATCTATCTCTCTCTCTCTCTCTCTCTGTATGTGTGTGTGTGTGGGTTCAGTCATATGGAGTCCAACAGTGCCACCTGGTGTAAGTTTCTTATGCCATTGAAAGTGCATGCTGAATGTCAATAACGTTCTTTGTCAGCAGCCACCATAGACATCATAACAATGTCATTAAAATAGCATCACTGCACCAAACTGGTATTTTATAGGACTTCTGTGTCTTTTGAATGATCAACCTGCTTTATATATGTCTGTGCATATTTGCTTAACTTGAATAGTTCATGTTGATAAATTCTGTTTTCTCGCTCTTCTAAATGGGCCAAACTGACAAGTCTTGTGGTTTATAAGGTGCGCCTGTCCGTTTCTGGGTAAAAAGCGTTTGAAAGATTGCACAACAGATGGTTTCAAAAGAGAAGTAGCTGTTGATGCAATGTCTGACTTTTTTTGATGGCATCTCTTAGAAATGTTACTTCCTGCTAATAAAAATAAAATGCATTTCTGCTGTTCCTGTCAGAATTTGAAATAAATCTGACATAAATGTTATTTTGCCCAGTTGCGCAACTTATCTGTCCTGGTTATTGCATGAATATGAAATTATCCACAAGAATGAATCACAAGAACTATGGATGCAAGCAATTGGCTAATAGAAACACTTTCATTTTTAAGTTGGATACAACAGCTTAGATCCAGCAACTAATTAACTGGATCATCTGCCACCTTATTCAGACGAGATATCCCTATGATGTGCAAACAGGTTTCAAGAGAAAGCTTTCAAACTGTTGTAATGTTTTATGCAAACAGCCAGCTTAAAATCTCAATAGGGTGACTATTCAGACTCATTTTGATGCCACACTGACAAAGACAGAGAATTGTCAATATAACATTAACATATAACGTTGCTGTTGCAGGTATACCTTTTTCATTGGTTTATAGGCTAATTTGGGTACCCCTTTAGTAGAAAATGAATATCAAGTGCGTTGAAAATTTACGAAAAGGAAAATCCTAAATTGTGCTACTTTAATAAAAAAAATATACAATGCCAAATGGTTAATTATGCATGTATAAGTCTTTACAAGACATTATTTATCATTGATAGATCATTTAATAGGCAATTCATGCTTAAACTTTATTACTGTAATGTAAGTCCAAAGCAAAAAGATGTTAAAAATATACATATTTGTAATAATGAATATTTTAAGATGAAACTTTCTTTATTTCAAAACACAAGATCACATGTTGGAACATAGCCACAATTTCCAGTGTTTTGTTTTCTTGTTGCATTCATATTTTTTATTTATTTTACATTATATTTAGTGATTATTTGTTGCCAATTAATGTTTATTCAGCATTTGTGAAAAAAATAACAAACTGATATAAAAAGTCATAGAATATGTATCATTTAATCATTTTACAGTGGTATATGGCATTTCTTCTAACCTATCATAATAATAAAGGTCAATAAAAGTTGTTGACCCTGCAATTTGATAAAAAAACTGCTTTGAACTTGGTTGAGTTTATATATTTTTTTCATGTGTCTATTCACTTGGTGATGTTCATTATAAGGTTCATAAGTCCTGGATTTGCAGCAAGGCTGTTGCAATTCCAACCAATGCACGTTTCATCCATCTCACAGGGCCATAAGGTCAATTCAAATATACAAGTTTATACACTTGTTTAATACAAAAGTTAATTTTTCATCACTTTGCAGCAAAGTCCCAGAGTTGTGCTATTTTACTATTGTATTGGTCTGGCTACTCTACCCAGTAATGGTGATTTACACATATAGTTTAATGATTAACCCTTCAGTACTAGCTCCTGTTAGCATTCAATTGGCATCCTGATACTGAGCAGACTACATATAAGAGGTGGCTCTTGGAAGTCTGCAGCAAAGAGGTCTTTTCAAAAGAAAAGCTTTCATTGGCCAATTTCTCAAATATCTTTGTGGATACAAGCAGTGTTGTGTGTGGATGCAAATACTTTATGCATAGCATACAAGTATCAATGAATCATTGTTCTGTGACAAAAGTGGGATTTCTCCCAGCTCTCTTGGCTCATGGAACCAAACCCACTTCTCCTTGCATACTCTTCCCATGTCCTCTGACCCTCTCCCTCCAATACATTGCATCACGCCTAACAAGTGGCCACGAGGTGAATTATGTTACCACTACTAACTCTACTTACTTACAGAAAAAAACTTATGGTTCCTTAGGTGTTATACCAGTGTGCCTTTTCACTTCAATTTTCAAATTATTCCACCATTTCACAAATGCCATAGTTGAACTGTAAATAGGTTTAGTGTCATAAGTAGGGCTGTCAAGCGATTAATTTTTTTCTTAATTGCGATTAATCCCTGAATTTCTATAGTTAATCGTGATTAATCGCATATTTTATCACATGATTAAAAGTCTATTATTTTGCATTTCAGAACTTTCCAGAAGTCCATATTAAAAATGTAAAACAATTATTAGCATTGTATCTTGATTGGTAATCAAATGAATGCATAGAAAGTGACTCTATGAATTAACTTTAAGACATATTTGATTATTTTTTATTCTTGAATTTCCCCTGGGGATCAATAAAGTATCTATCTATCTATCTATCTATCTAAATTTGAAGAGATGTGCAGCGGGCCTGAGGCAACACAATGTCTTCTTCAGAAATATAGCTGAATAAACTGAAATAAATGCTACAGCAGAAGTGCATGCAGAGTGTGAGTGAGTACAGAAGTGTAAGACACATAATAAAGGTCATAATACAGTTTTTTTCAACTGCTTACACACAAAATCTTTTCTCGTCACACAATTTTCTAAACATGTCATCCAAACATCATAACCTCACACCAAATCTGCAAAACCATACACTAATTCTCAATGTTTGACTCAGTTTTCAATGTACTAAAACACATTTTGCAAAACACCACACTCAATTTTCTACTTAACACACAAAAATCTAACAGGAAGTAACTTGATTTAGTTTTTCAAACACAACCTATCAAAATGCCACACTAAATCACCAGTGCTTCACTCCCACTCGTCACATGTGCAAACACTCATCACTTTATTGAACACCAACGAATCATTGGCTTAGTATAGGCCTATAAATAGGTCAAATGTCAAGATGTCTGTTTTGAACAATGGATGACAACGCAGAAAGAGCCAGGAGAGGTGGAGGTAGAGGCAGAGGACGAGCACGAGGTGTTCGGGTTCGAGGAGGAGGAGTTGGAAGAGGAGGAAGGGGAGGAAGAGGAGGAAGAGGACGAGCTGGACGAGTTGGACATGGAAGAGGACGAGGGCAAAGAAGGGAAATAAGGAGAGCCGTCTCAGATGAGATTAGGGCTACATTGATTGATCATGTGATCAACCATGGGTTGACCATGAGGGAGGCTGGACTGAGGGTCCAGCCAAATGTAAATCGATTTACGGTGGCAGGCATTATCCGAACATATCGAAATGAGAACAGGTATGCAACGACTATATCTACAGTAATATACTGTACACATAATAGTTATTTCAGCACAACTGAAAAATGCATACAATAGTAGTTCTTACTGTACTGTATCATGTTACTGTACTGCATTTCATGAATCATGAATGGCCAGTGTGGTGTGTTACAGTATCATATACTATGGTACAGCTTACTGCAGGAAGACATTTTTGACTATATGACATAGCACACATTCACTATGTTTATGAATCTTCTACAGAGTGGAAAGGCAAAGGAATCGTGGAGGGCGAGGGCGCAAATTCACCGACGAGCAAGAGACCGAAATCATAAATATGGTTCTGGCAAATAATGTGATTAGAATCCATCAGATCCAACACCATATTATAAATGATGCAACTGTTTTCAATAACATTGTTACAGTAAGCTTGTCCACAATTCATCGTGTCCTCCAGAAGAATCAGTTGCGCATGAAACAGCTATACAGGGTCCCATTTGAAAGGAACTGCGACCGAGTGAAGAACCTACGTCATGACTTTGTGGATGTATGTATGCAAAACCACTTCCAGTACATTTAGAATTGCACCTACCGAGCCAGATTACATGTAGTGTCTTGGTTTTTGCACATGTGTGTGTCTATATATCTGTATATATACTTTTGTCTCTTACAGAGAATTTTGGAGATGGATGCAGATGGAGATGTCCTCCATGAATATATATATATATAGATGAGGTGGGCTTCAACTTGACAAAAACTAGAAGAAGGGGGAGAAATATCATTGGACAAAGGGCCATTTTGAATGTCCCTGGGCAACGTGGGGGAAACATTACAATGTGTGCTGCCATCACAAATAATGGTGTCCTGCATCACCATGCAACACTTGGCCCCTACAACACTGCTCACATCATAACTTTTCTGGATGCAATTCATCGCATACTTGTTCCAGGTCAGCAGAATCAAGATCAGCAAAGATTTGTGGTCATATGGGACAATGTCAGCTTTCATCGGGCCCATCTGGTCCAGAACTGGTTTTTCACCCATCCTCATTTCTCTGTTCTGTACCTGCCTCCTTATTCTCCATTTCTCAATCCAATTGAGATTTTGGAGAATTTTTCTCCACATGGCGCTGGCGAGTATATGATCGTCGTCCCTATGCCCGCATTCCACTTCTCCAGGCAATGGAGGAAGCATGTGGCGACATTGACGCTGTCTCTATTCAAGGATGGATGCGCCATGCAAGAAGGTTCTTTCCTCGGTGTTTAGCGAGAGAGAACATAGCATGCGACGTGGACGAAGTATTGTGGCCAGACCCAGCCCGGAGGAGAGATGAAGCCTAGACACACACCCAACCCCCCAACTCCTACCCTCTGCCCAAGCAACACACACACACACACACACACACAAATACAGTAATAATTTTGTTTACAGTATAAGTATTTGTTTGAAATCAGCTTTTTCCTGGATGTGTTTGGTTTCTGTCCAACTACATGTGGTAGTTGGATTTGTTTTATGTGCTGTACAAATATTGTATTCAATGCAGCAAATGATTTGGAAAAAATAAATATTTTTGGTTTCAATTCTGCTTATGTGTGTTGTGAGTATATTTCACCTTTTCTCTGCAGTTTTATATAGAAATAAACATAGAATTCCATGAAAGACAGAAGTGCTTTAGGTTTTGAACAACAGTGTGTACATGATGTATCCAAAATGTCATATTATGACAAAAGTGTTTGTAATGTGAGGCGAATGTTTGCTTTAAACATGTGTTTTTGACATTTTGAATGTTGTGTGTCATTTTGCTGGAGATTTGAGGCATTTGGCATTTTGTGTGAGCAATTGTTGATTTTGTGTGTGGAGTTTTGAGAAATAGACACAGAGTTTTGAAAACGTGTGTAAACAATTGTAAAAAACTGTAAACTAAAAATGCTCCATATGTTCATTATCTTTGAGTTCAGTGGAAAATAAGGAAGTTTTCATATTGAGAAATATGCAAGTGCATGTGCAAAATGTAGCCCAGGCCTACAGTACTTTTCAATGAAGTGCATAACAAATAGAAATAGCCTAGTCCATCTCCATTAACTATGTTCAGTTCAGTTAACTAGTTCTGTTGAAAACGTGTAACAGTGGAGTGTAAACAATGTTTAGCTCGTAGATCAGGAGTTGGCAAGTAGCCTAACTTTGGCCGCGGGCCAATAGTTGGCGGGCCAGAGTATAGGCTAAATGCAGCTCGGGTGGATGGTCTTAGTCCACACACGCATTCAACCGGAGAATGGATAAAAAAACTTGTGAAAAGAAATAAACCATGAAACACGGTCAAACACCCCCAATTATCACCACTTTTGTTCAGAAATTCTAAAACAACGATGTTTTTAACACTTCAAAATAACATTTACTAAATGAACCTTACATTTTTCAGTAGCCATAGATGTGTAGATTTGAACAAAATCTGGTTTGGTTCTTAACGGGAGCATTTACTGCCTGAAATATCCGATTTTGTTTACCACGCTCGGAGTTATAGTGCTGGCCTGATGGGTCGCCTATTTACACCGTTTCAACGGCACATGAACGACCGAGAATTCTCGACATGAAATTAAAATTCCACTGGAGCTCCAAGCGGTTGTGTACACGCAGCCTTACAACACTGTTTACAGCTCTTCGAGTCACGGTAAAATGTCATTTTTGGTACATACCTAATTTAGATACACCTATGGTGTGGGTGGTTGCGTTTCTTTAGGAGTCCGCTGCCTTGGTTTGTATAGAAATGGATATTAAGTGACACATACACGCAAGACGGTGGAAATACGGGACCGACGGTAATAGGGGGAGTTCCGATATGGGCCCATTGACGGTATACTTCTGTAATTAATTTCTCTTGATGATCTCTGTTTCATCTTCCCTTTCAGTAGGCCTATTGTGAATAGTAAAGGTGGGCACTTCTACACTCAGGCGCAAATCAATGCGCTAGATATGTCTGCAACCTAAGGGCCCCACGTGTTCCAGCCTGCCAGGGGGGGCCCCATTGGCAATTGTTAGACACCTTTAGAAAATGTCAGAAGGAGATATGAGAGCGGGGCTTAAAAGCAAAAGGCTGTAGTGTAAGATCTAAAGAACAGGAAGACCAACATATCCTGCAAAAAAAGTTGAGTAGCCTAAACCACATGAGAAAAACATAGAGAACTGTCACGCAAGGGATGCTAACAATGCCCATAAACCACATAATCGCAATATCGTCTTATTCTGAACAAAATCAATAGTCGGAACATTAATGTCCATGTAAACGTAGTGTCACGGTTGATGGACCGCGACCTTTCCACGCTAATGCAGAGTGCTCTTTTTCAAAACTGGGATTCGTTTAAAATAGAGATCCAATGAGCCAACGCAGATTGAAACAACTGTCTCTGATGTCCATTGATATTCTGCGCCAATTGGATTTGACCAAACAATAAAGAAAAACTTCTAAAGGTAGGAATATGTTGGCTAGTTCATAACTGGCATTAGGCTATTGCATTTGTTGTCAATTAACTGTGCTTGTGTAGCAAATAGTAGGCTATGGTTTTTGTTTTGTGTTGGTTGTTAATGTAAGGAAGTTGTCAACAAGGATGTGAGAGAGAGTGGAATAGAACATTATGTCCAATATTCCAATATGTGGTTTAATGTTCTGCATTTCTGATTAGTGGGTCACTTTGATACTAAAAGTATGATTCTATGTAATGACTGTATGATATATGTACTGTCCCTGTGTATATCTGTGTGTGACTATGTATTTAGATAATTATATTAAGAATATTATTATGTCTATGAATATTATGACTCTGCAGTGTTTCACTGTTCTGCATGGCTGCGTCAGTATCTGCTCCGGATTGCCAGGTTGCCCCTAACCAGAGTCTGATTCAGTGTAGTCCACGTGAGATGGGATGACCAACGCCATCTCCCGTCAGCCTGGAAGGACCCTAACTATTTCCTTGTCTAGCAGCTGATGGATCTTTAGGTGAAGTCATGCTGTCTCTCCCTTGATGCGCATCATTGTAAATAAACTCTGTTCCTAATTTTTCATACTATTGGTCTGACTGGGTCTCTATTAGTCTATCTATCTGTGGTATCAAAATTACCATCAGATGTCTTGTCTGTGAGTATTTTGCTGCATTTTAAGGATGCTGCCTGACGTGAGTAGGTCAGTTGTTGCTGTAAGGAAGTTGAATGCTGTCTGGCAGTATTATTAGTGGAACGTCTTAAGGGGGCCCTCTTCCCCATACAGCCTGATCGTATACAGTAGTGTGTGCCAATTCCATCAAGACACTCCACAATTTCATACTTGGTTAGACACCCATGTATCTTGGATTTTGTGGCGACCGTGAAAATGGTTCTTGCAAAAGAGCTTACATGCACATTATATTTAGCAGACACTTCTTGACCAAAGTCACTTACATACTGTATGTCAGCTATATTACAAGGGATCACATTTTCCCTGGAGCAACTTGGGGTTAAGTACCTTGCTCAAGGGCATAACCGTGAAAGCCGGGAATTGAACCGACAACAACTTTCAGACTACTGCACACTAGCCCAGCTCCTTAACCACTACACTACCACTGCCCACTAGAAAAAGACTAGAGTGCCAGGTGGTAATATGGGTACAGTGTCAGGACCGCACACTGCAATCTCCCAGAAGAACTACATTTATTGAGTTAAAAACATAACGCAACGTTTCGACCCACCAGGGTCTTCATCAGGCCTGATGAGGCGAAACGTTGCGTTATGTGTTATGATTGCAGTGTGCGGACAACTACTCTTCTTTCCTTGATAAGCTTTTTTGTCCTGCACCTGGCCTCAGTGAGGTGGGATGTGCATACAACCACTTTGAAGTGGACTACAGTGTTAGGACCACCATGCCTACGATATGCCGCAGCCTCTTCTAAGTGTCTCCTAGCACTAGCATAGACAGAAGTCAGGTACTCTTGATGTTGCACCACCCAATCAGTCGGTGGACTGTCCCTGTGGTCACCTCCAGTATTTCCAAGTAGGTGGTCGACTGGTAACTGTGGCTTCTGACCGAACATAAGCTCGTATGGGGAGTGCTGTGTGGACTGGTACACAATGGTATTATAGGCGAACAGGAGCTGAGGGAGCAACTGGGGCCATTTACGCTTCTTTTCAGGGGGTAAGGTCCAGAGCAAGTCTTGAAGTGTCCTGTTGAAACGTTCACATTGACCATTCCCCTCTAGAGGATAAGTGGTGGTTCTAGTCTTTGTTATGATGTAGGTTTCACACTGGTGCTTTAACACCCTCCCTTCAAAGCTGCGCCCCTGATCAGAGTGGATTTTCCTTGGCACGCCATAGAATCATCTCTCAGTTAGAATCTTAGCTACGTTGGAAGCTCTCTGATCAGGGTTGAGAAAGGCCTGGGTAAACTTTGAGAAAACATTTGTGACTACCAGAACATTCGCTTGTCCTGTGCTAGCCCAATCCAAGAGAGTAAAGTCAATGGAGATTATCTACAAAGGCTTAGTGACTAACATATTTCCCAAAAAGGTTCTGGCTTGGGTTGTCTTGCTTTAGCAACCACACAGTGCTCACACTCAGAACACCACTTTTGCACCTCATGCCACATCTGGGGCCAGTAGCACCTCTGTCACATCAAATCTGTGGTCCTGTCCACCCCCAGATGGCCGTGGTTGTTGTGTAGGCTAGTGAGCACTTCGACTCGCAACACCTTTGGCAGTAAAAGCTGCAGCACTGGATCCCTGGAAGGAGGAGCCTGGATCGCTCGGTGCAAGGTCCCATCCATTTCCTGTATCTGGGACCACTGCTTTATCAGCTGCTGGACTTCCCTTGGTTCACTCCACTCGTCTTAACGGGTATGTGGTCGTCCCTGTCACCAAAACCACAGGTATCTGGAAATACAGGGAACAGTCCCTTGCAGGACTTTCAGGTCTCTTTTGGTTCGACCAGGGATGGTGTCCACCATACAAGATTCTGTCATCCAAGAGTCTTGGATGTTGGCATCAGATCAGCTCGAGATAATATAGAGATAGTTGTAATATAGAGGGCAAGCTGAGAAACCCAGCAATGTTCCAGAGCGCCCAGTTTCACTGAATGCAGGTATTGGAGGGGATTGTTGCAATTTTTACAAGAAAATCCAGCGGAATTACACAAGACACCGAGTTGGTGATTCAACTGCTGCTCTGTAAGGATGCTGCTGGTGTGAGTAGGCCTGTTTGGTGTTCAGCTGTTGTTGTACCAATGTTGCAGTGATGATGTATAAGGGGGCAGCCGTGGCCTACTGGTTAGCACTTGTAACCAGAGGGTTGCCGGTTCGAACCCTGACCAGTCGGCACGGCTTAAGTGCCCTTGAGCAAGGCACCTAACCCCTCACTGCTCCCCGAGCACCGCTGTTGTTGCAGGCAGCTCACTGCGCCGGGATTAGTGTGTGCTTCACCTCACTGTGTGTTCACTGTGTGCACTGAGTGTGTTTCACTAATTCACGGATTTGCAGAGACCAAATTTCCCTCACAGGATCAAAAGAGTATATATACTTATACTTATAAGTAGGCCTATCTGGTGGTTCAATTGTATGTTGCCTGGGAGGGGGGCCCCACAGAAAATGGGGGCCCATGACCACCTTAATCCACCCCTGACTACACTATAGGCTACAATAATTTTGGCATTGATGGACAGTTTAACACAGAGCCTGACTTATTCTAATTACCGGATAAAGTCCTTTTATTCTTAAATAGGCTACTTGAATGACCCATCTTCTGACAATGTTACAGTGTTTATTGTTTGCCCACAAGAAATATTATCATGCAGAGTGAGGAGCGAAATACAGGAGTTAGCAGGGAGAAAATATATATATATGTATATATATATATAGTTGGGCCTATAAAGAGGAATGGAAAGAAAATTCTGCATTCATCTTACCCAGTTTCACAAATGCAAAGCCTGTGTATCTGATATGCAACAACGCTGTCGCTGTTTGAAAAGAATGTCATACCACACTACGAAACGGTGGCCTATCCACTCCAAACAGAGGCACAAACGCGCAATATTGAAGCGCTGGCCGAGGGCTGTTTTTGTTTTTAAGTAAAACGCCCATTCAACCAACCGTGAGTTTAGAACTGCGTTGGTGTTTGTTACATCTTCATGACTACAGGAGGAGGGCCTACTAGGAAGTGTCTGTGGCAGTTTGAGGACAAGAAACGGTGCATCACAGGGTCAAAATAATAGCAGCCAAAGAGGATTATTGATAACAGAAAAGGTGACAGTGTAAAATTAAAAATCTTTGGCGGCACATGATTAATGCGATTAAAATAACGCGTTATGCTTGGTCCTTAATCGCATCGCGATTAACGTGTAACGCTGACAGCCCTAGTTATAAGGTAATGCAATGGGTTATATATTTCATCAGTATTCGCCTCCTTTCCTGTTCACCATCAACTATTTCTTTACACTGTTATGAAATATAATGGCAAATAATATGCTACTGCACTGTGCTGCACAGACGTGGCAATGACTGGCCAATATTATTGTGCCATTGTCTTATTAATGCATATTATCTGATATAAATTACTTAAATGAACTGATATGAATTGCAGCAAATGTACAATTTATTCTACAGCTCTGGAAAAATTGATAGATCATTGCACATTTTTCTGATGCATTCAAATGACTTGACAGTCATTTTCAAATTTGCTGCTTTGCTGCAACTGCTTTGAAAAGGGCCCACTTTCTGTCCCAGAGAGTTTGTCATGCAGTTGTCCAAAATGTCAATTTTTGCTGTGAGATTGTTTACTTTTTAATTGTAAAGATATTTTGTATTATAATGTAGACCTATTGATGTTTAACCAGCTCTGCAATTTAATAGCTGAAAAACAATAAACACTAATACATTTTCTGATATCACACAAAAAGAGTGTTTAATATGATATTTAACTTCAACAGGTAAAAAATAATATGCATGAAACTAAAAACGTTTACAAAAACATACACAATACAATTATACTAGGCTACTGCAATATTTGGATACATAATGATGCAATGGCTATCTATATTACAGTAAACGAATGTGAATAGTATCCTGGAGAAGAGGCACACTGGAATGGGAAATTCATATAGAAAGGCTACATTCAACATTTGCATGTAGCCAATATACAGTATATTGTATAAGTTAGCACCAGTAAAATCAAACACAAAACAGGCTACATTCAGTACCAACTAAGGTCAACTTTATTTAATGGCTCGTTTCCACTGAGCGGCTTGGTACAGTACAGTTAGCTAACCGTAATAGAAACCTATTGTTTCTAGTCAGTTTTTTACTATCAACTAACATTAGCTAGCCAAAATAGCAGTATTTGTAATACTTATGAAAGCTGTTGTCTCATTATATTAACAAAATATAACATGGACATGTATTCATTGACTAAATTGTTACTAAATTGTTTAGGCTAATGAATTTGTTTTATTCTCAGTTGGCCAGCTGAAGCAAAAGGTAACAATACCAAAACCACTGAACCGTACGCAACGCAACATACACCCCGCCTACCAAGTAAGGGTACTGTTACTAGTCGAAATGCAAGCCAGGTCAGGGTTTACTGTACCAAACCGTGCCATACTGTACCAAACTGAACCGTACCACCCTGTGGAAACGAGCCATAAGACCAACTAGATTCAACTGGGGAAAAAAACAGTGTTTGTGTGTTTGTGTTTGCTTGTGTGTGTGTGTGTGTGTGTGTGTGTGTGTGTGTGTGTATGTGTGTATGTTTGCATTTGTATGTACAGTATATGCATATGTGTGTGCAGTTTGTGTGTGTGCAGTCCCCTGTACAGTATATGGATTAAATCTTTCTTTCCCATCAGCATATTTGGTAGTTATTTTTCATCAGTGGCTCTCCTTCCGCATCCTGGTCGGTGTCTGGCTCAGGGGCCCCCTCACAAGCCACAGTGGTCTCACACTGCTCCTCGCACTCCGCCTCCTCAAGAGCTTGCTCTAAGTTCCTGTACTGCTGGGGAGGAGCCAAGTGAGGTTAAGAAGCCAGTAGAATGTTCAGTATTCAGTTACTGAATCTACATTCTTCAAACGAATTTGTTGAAAATAACACAACTTGTGTTGTTTTTAGCACATCTATGTCCAGATAGGGACAACACAAATTGTTTTGTTTCTAATACATTGCTTTTGTTATGCTGTGTACACTCTTACAACAAATGTGTTGAAAATAACACAGTTTGTGTTGTTTTTTTAACACATCTATGTCCAGATAGGGACAACACAGTTTGTGTTGTTTTTAACACATTCGTTTTAAGAGTGTAATAGTGCACTGGATCAATATAATTTGTTAGCCAAATTGTGCTATAGTCAGCATCAATTTTTTTTTGTTAGTCATGTTGTAGCCTGAATTAATATTAGTACAGTATATATGATATCCATATAGGGATTAAGGCTTTAGGTACATGAATATATGCATAGATATGGTGTTAGGTACATGAATATATGCATAGATAGTTTTATTCTTACTTGATGAGGTTGGCCTGAGTGTAATCGTTCAATACGTTCTCCAATTGTACTGAACGTTGGACGCTGTGTTGGTTCCAGACTCCAGCACATTTTCATAATTGTATACCTAAAGGCAAGTGGGTGATTTTGAACATTATTCTACTACAGCATTGTGCAAAAACATAGTTGTATTTTTTCTTCTGCATTTAGAGTTTCAAAAAGATTCTTTTGTATGCACTTGTACTGTATGCAGTTCATTGATCAAAGCCTTTTTTCAAAGCCTTGTACATGGAAGAGAGAGTGATAAAAAAATGTGGGTGATTAAAAAATGTGGGTGTAGGTGTTGTTTAAATGGAAAATCCCCACAGAATCCCCTTTATGAAGTGCAATATCACTTACATCTCTGGTGGTGCAAAGTCTGGCTTAGACATCTGATATCCATCTTGAATCAATTTATAGAATCTGGAATTCACCATTATATCAGGGTATGGGCTTTTACCTAATTAAATGAATTAAAAGAAGATTTTTTTTTGCATTGCTCAACCAGTTTCAAGTTTCAGTTCAGGTATACAGTAATACAACTGAATGTTCCAGAAGAAAGTGACATTTAATGAAAAAGTATCTGCAGGCCCACCTAGAGAGAAGATCTCCCACAGCAGGATACCATAGGACCACACATCACTCTGGACCGTGTAGACGCAGTCAAAGATGCTCTCAGGGGACATCCACTTCACTGGCAAGCGGGCCTGCAGCAAACACACAACAGAGACACAACAGCTGTTCATCTGTATGCACATCATCCTCATCTCATCACAACAACCTGCTGTGTCTGCACACGATTCATCCACAGCCAATAGCTGACTACACAGACACAGTAAAGGATCAAAGGCAGAGAGACTGAAGATAATAAACAATAATAAGAGAATTTCCATGTGGTTAACAAATGCAATGGTCTTGAGAAATGTGTATGGATTAAATACAATGCACACACTGCATCAGAGTGCATTCACCTACGCAACCATGTTAATTTATGATGGATAAATAAATTAATTAATTAATGATAAAAATGGGTAATAATGTGTCTTGGAGATGCAGCCGACTAAACTCACATTTCCTTTGACCACATAGTTGGAGTCGTTCATTATATCTCTGGCAAGCCCAAAGTCACAGATCTTGGCTACACAGGAGTCGGTCAGGAGAACATTCCGGGCAGCCACATCTCTGTGAATGCACTACAAAACAAAACACACACTCACTCACTCACTCACTCACAGAGCTAATGACAGCAGAGGTCATGAAGAGTTGTTGCTGGAGAGCAATGCCCAGTCTACTGCAACTACAACACTTGGTGATATATGAATGTGTTTAATTACATTACGAGACGCAAGGAAGTCCATGCCCTGAGCCACATCAAAGGAGAACCGTAGCAAGTCCTCTATGCCAAAGAGTCCGGAGTCTGTTTCTGGGTGGCAACCTGAAAGCATTCCAGGGAGCACAGATATGTTGGCTTTGGCACAGCACTGCAATTCTCTGCACATAAAATGGATTTACACCTCAGGTTCACACTGAAAGGCAAACTATACATGACTTCTGGTTTTGAGAATTTTTGAAGAACAAACTAGGTTTTGGTAAACCTCTGCCAAGGTATCCAGGTCTCCAATGAAAGCTCTGTGCATTTCTATTTGTGTGTGTGTGTCTATGTGTGTGTGTCTGTGTGTGTGTGAGTGTTTGTGTGAGTGTGTGTGTGTGTGTGTGTGTGTGTGTGTGTATGTGTGTGTGTGTGTGTGAGTGAGTGTTTGTGTGAGTGAGTGTGTGTGTGTGTGTGTGTATGTGTGTGTGTGTGAGTGTGTGTGTGTGTGTGTGTGTGTGTGTGTGTGTGTGTGTGTGTGTATGTGTGTGAGTGTGTGTGTGTGTGTGTGTGTGTGTGTATGTGTGTGTGTGTGTGTGTGTGTGTGTGTGTGTGTGTGAGTGTGTGTGTGTGTGTGTGTGTGTGTGCACATTTGGACTGAGCCGCCTCTGTCTCGCCACACTGGGCCTCTTTCTTTCTGTGGAGCACAGCACAGCTCTTCAGCTCTCCACTGTTTGCCTACCCAGTGACTGGTGCCTTGGCTTCAGCGTCGATAGCATTTCCTGGTAGTCAGAGCCAGAGCAGGAGATGCCGCTGTCGCTGTTCACACGCAGACGGGGCGTAGGGGGTGGGGGTGGGGGTGGGGGTGGTTGGGGGGGGGTGTTGGTTGGGGGTTGAGACAGAAGTGTGAAAGAATTAGAATGAAAAAAGTTCTTGTTTCCATGGCTTCAAAATGTTATGGCCACGAGTTATGGTGCTAAACTGTCAGAGTATCACTGAGACGGTGGGCTTCTGTGAGGTAAGTTAATTAATAAATCACATTTCTGTGCTCGTTGAAGACCAGCCACATGAGGTCATCTAATTTGAGGAAAGGCGTGTCTCGGATGTGCCACTACAGTATTCAGGCTATTGTTTCAGTTTTGGACTTATGTGTCAAAATGAAAGGTACATCTGCCCACACAAGTTCCTATTTTAATCAGGAGTTTTTTTTTTAGTTTTGTTGTTTTTTTATTTATAGACCAAAACCAACCTCCGGAACCGGTGGTCTTCGGTAATGTTCTTGTAGAGAGTGGTCTCACTGGAGATGCTGGCCACACTCCACACAGAGGTCACAAACATCTCTGCCCTGCTGCGCAAGAAGTTCAGCAGGTCCCCGTGGCCACAATACTCTGTGATCATCAGCATCGGCCCTGACATGGGAATAAAATGCAATGATCTGAATTGTGGCGTTATGATGTGATAATACATGTCTACTTATCAATACATTTCCACAAAAGAGAGAGACACACAAGACATGTAATATACTAATGGGAATAGAAAATTGAAAATGAGCAATGTGATACTATATAAATGTCTTGGCTACTCATGTTATGGGAGTATTAAGACCTACCTCCCTGTGTACAAGCACCCAGCAGGTTGACTATGTTGCTGTGGGATCCTAAGTGACTCAGAATCTTCAGCTCTGACATCAGAGCCTCTCTCTCCTCTGAATGGGCTCTGGCTATAGAGAAGATCACATACAGGTTTTTAAATTTGATGCTCTAATGTTACAATTAGTGAAGTCAGCACAACATTCTGGTGTTTTATCATCATGAACAACAACAACAACAACAAGAACAATAACAACAACAGACTAAATTTACGTTTGAGCATCTTCACCGCCACACGGATGATGTTTCCATCTGTCCCTAGGCCATCAGCAGTTGCCTCCACCACTTTCCCAAAAGCCCCGGTACCCAACACTTGACCTGGTACATGTAAGAAATTCCCATTTTAAAAGATTGCCATGAACAGCTCTGTAAAAACATTCAAAATAATTTTGACTCCAATTTGAAGAGTAACCAACCAAGCCTTAGCCTTTCACGTGGAAATTCCCACTTCTCATTGTACGGAAGCTGAGTTGGGTCAATAAATGTGTAGTTGTTCCCATCATTGACCTCAATTATTTTCCATCTGATTTCAAATTTAGGTTTCTGCAAAAGGTAACGATTTTGATGTTTTCCGTTAGACCTAATTTCTGTGAAGCAAAGACAGACTATGACAGAAGATGTATGTTTGACATGAAGACATACCTGTTGGTACTTGTAGAAAACTATTGCAAGCAGGATTATCAGTGTTCCTACTAAACTTGATGCACCAATAAGGGTTGGTGTGAAAATAGTGGATGCTACAAAATCTGGATTGGTAACATCTAAAAAAGATGTCCACAGTGGCATGATGTTAAAAATTTTAAACTTAAAATTCAATTGAAGAGCACAATCGATTATATAGATGACAAATAAGAAATTATTTGTTTTGCATGTTTACATACATATTAGATGTAGACTTAGATATAAACGTATGTATAGCAACAGATTGTCTTACAGTGGCTAAAAGCCATTGCGGCCCGGTCCTCCCCAGCAAGGTTTACTGCTATACATTCAATATTCATTCTGACATTTGAGTGGTTCACATGGAGAACACTCTCCACCAGGTCCTGCCTAGATTCACTTCCCTTCACCACAGAGGCCTGGGAAAAATAGCTTTCTCCCACTAGACTGGAGTTTGTGTCACATCTGTAAAGTCAAGTCAACATTATTGCTGTTTTGTTAGTGGACGTTGGATCACATGTTGTTATTGCAGAAGACTACAGTCCAAGGTGTTCCACTTTGCCATGTGATTCTGTGTACATGGAGAGTTTTACTCACGTGGTTCGGGCCCCAGGGCACTGGGACCAGTAAATGAGGGGCAGAGGGTAACCAGTGGCAACACAGGTCAGTGAACCATTATCCCATCTAACCAGAGCACTTGGTTTGTCTATTTAAAAGAAAGGAAAGAAGGGAAAGAAAGGGTTAAAAAAAGACATTTAGAAATAATTTTATTTAACCATAGTATTATATCTGTTAGCACTCACACCAGACAGAGATGTTGAAACTGAGGGAGGCGTTGACTTGGTCACTCCTGGCGTGGAGGGTGTACAGGCCTCCTTCCTCCGCAGTCACACTTCTCAGAAGCAACACACTTTTGTTTCTACCACACATACACACATGAGACAGAAGGCGCCAAAGCCAGCAGTTAAGGACCTACTTTGAAACTCACTTTGAAAAAAACTATTTCAAAGAAGAAGATAGATAGATAGATAGATAGATAGATAGATAGATAGATAGATAGATACTTTATTGATCCCCAAGGGGGAATTCAAGATCACACTTGCTTAAATAAGGTGCCTACAGTACATTACAAATCTGTTACCCATTTTCGATTTGGAGAAAGGTTATCTCCTGGTCTGTTGCATTGCCCAGTGCAGGTGTATCCCACCAGAATCTTTCAATCTTTGGGTATGCAGTGATTTGGACACCCAGGTCAATACTCCCCCCCTCTATTAGGGTAATATCCACACCATCACTGTCCAACTTTGAGGAGAGCAAAGGGATGAGTTTGATGAATGGCTCCTCTGTTGGCGCAACAAATGACAAAATGGGCATCAGGGTGACGTCAGATTGGCACCATGTTGATGTAACATTGTCCTAAGATTGACGTCAGATTGACACCATATTGATATAACATTGTCCTGAGATTGATGTCCGATTGGCATGATACTGATATAACATTGACATGAGGTTCACTTCCTGTTGTGTACTAATGGAATGAAAACACTTGCCTACAACTTGAAGGTGCATGGTGGAGGAGTTTGCTCCTGCCTCGTTGGCGCCAGTGCAGGTGATGTTGCCTGAGTCAGACAGACTCACGGAGGAAATGGTCAGGACGCTGGTTTTCCACACTTCTTTACCTGACCGGGTAGACCCCTCGCCTCGCATTTTCTAGGAAAAATAATTAATTAACTAAAGTCAAGGTCAAACAGCAAAGCAATAAATAGATGATACGGCATTATCATTTAGAATTGATCAAACATGTAAACTGATAAAAAGTATGGTGTGACATTATAGAGTTCCATAACAACAACTTAAATGAAAGAGATCATACTTGACCAGAAGTATGTGTCCAGGTGATGTTGGCATCATAGTTGGGGTTAGTGCAAACACATTCGATCTGCAGCTTCTCCCCAACAACCAGAATGGATTGGAATTCTTGACTGGGCTGCAGGACTCTAATCAGCACGCCTGGTGGGGAGCGTAGTTCTGACAGAGACAACACATCAAGACAACATGAGGACACAGAAGTGTGACACAACACATACTATATTAAACTTGGGCCATTAGTAAACATTCTAAAGACAGAGACATAGACTCGTGACGTCGGGTTCTGGAATCAAACCCAATTTTCAGGCAGCAATAATAGTATACATACAAAGTATGATATGTTGTAGATATAGTGTATTCTGGTGATAGTCTTACTTGCTTCGACCTTAATGGGGTATTCCTCAGAGTCTTTTCTGATGCCATGGAGGGTTGCGCTGCAGACGTACTTCCCGCTGTGACTGGGCAGGAGGCCTCGCATCAGAATCCCTCTCTTTGGGTCCATGGTGTAGTTCAGGTCATGGGGTAAAGCACTGCCATTAACCAGACGGAGAGAAAAGTCTGTCGCTTGGGGGTCCGTCAGTAAACAGTCGAGGAGATAATCAGAACCCTCTTTTTTGGAACCAGCGTCTTGAAACTTCGGTGGCGTAAACATGTCACCATCTGTGGATAGAAATAATGAGATAAAGTGCAAAGAAGTCATTATTAAGAATGCAGGCAATAGATAGCAGATATACCATATAGCATATACTAGATATACCATATACTGTATATACAGCTCTGGAAAAAAATAAGAAACCATTGCAATGTAAATTTGAATATGACTGTCAAATCATTCAAATGCCACTCAGCAACTGTAGGATGACATTAGAAACATTTTCAGTGGTCTCTTAATTTTTTCCAGAGCTGTATATATAGAGGTTGTTACTGTATGCCTACTTTGTAGATGACTTCTATACTCATAGTGGATTATTTCTAGCCTAGTAGGCCTTTATAGAATGTGTATTGCTCTGTTAATTGCTTTGGAGTGTGTGTAAATTCAGAGGGAGGTAGGCAGCGTACTGGTGATGTAGATGTACACTTCTGAGTACAGCTCTGGACGTTCATCATAGAAACACCTGTATCTTCCAGTATAGGTAATGGTTGCCACCTTGACTTTGATCAAGTTCTTGGAACGCCTGTGAGATAGTGGTGAAGTCTTCAAGGACACACTGTTAATGCCATCTCCATGACAACTCAGGGTGAAACGAGTACCCACGGGCAAAGTCATTTCAGTCGTCTTTATGGTTGTGTAGTTCAGTCCAATATCAGGTGGTCTCCAGTCTAGTAATACAACAAATAAATACATTATTATGATAATATCATTAGTAATAGGATATAGTGTTGATGAGGATACTACCAAAATATACTGCTCAAAAAAATTAAGGGAACACTTCAATCATACACTGGATCGGTAATCTGACACTGTTTGGCTCTGAGCACAACTTTTGAGACGAGTGTTTTATTTTGCAAGAACTGTCAGACATTCTGTGAATGTAGTTTGAGAATGGAGAAAAGGGTGGGAGGTTTCAAAAAATGTGTTTTAACTAGGGCTGTCAATCGGTTAAAAAATGATTTTACTTACATAATTAATTATAATAATAATAATACATATATATAATACATATATAATTTTTGTTGTGAAAGTATTTTAAATATTTAAATTCAAATGAATCATTGAATAATCAGCATTAGTGACATTAAAGTTCAAAAACTCTTTCATTATTATTTTCACTGTTCAAATAATGGCCATAATAATCTATGATATGACCTAATATGCTGAGGAAATAAATTCAAAACTGCTTCGGGAAGGAGTTTTTTTTTTCACATACAAGGCATTTCAGGCCACAGATATAACCTAGAGGACACAATGAAAATAAATTAATACTCCCCTCAATGTCAACACTATTTCTTTGCATTGATGTGCGACTTTAGAGTTGACGAACTCCGGTTATATGCAAATTCCTTGCTGCAGACATTGCAGAGGACTTTATTTTAATCAACACTTTATTTTTTATCAACACCATCAGGCCATTTTTTAAAAGCAAATGTTCCAATCAACGATCTAGGCAGCACATTTTCTTCTCTCTCCTTCATTTTACAGTCTATTGATTACTGACTAGAATGGCTCGGGGTCAAAGGTCATACAGAATCGATTAATCTGCGCTATTTTTTTTATCAGTTATTTTTTCTCAAATTAATTAATCAAAATGAATCAGTTATTTTGACAGCCCTAGTTTTAACAATTGTGGAAAACTGTATTGTTCCCTTATTTTTTTGAGCAGTATAATGCTTGTGGATTATTACATTATTCCTTTTGAATAAAATTGATTGTACTCCAGCTGCAAAATTCTTCAAGAGACACTTCAAGCTGTAAAGGCTTATACAGTAGCATAATTCTTTATGAAAGCAGTCACGAGTATGTAACGTTTATACATAATATCATGACAATTATGAGGCTTTATGAATAGTTTATAACCATTTATGAATGTATTTAAAATGCTTTCATAGTATTTATAGGTTGTTTCATTTACTGTATTTTGTAACCTATAGCAACTTCAACCAATACAGTATATGTGTTCATATTTTGTATTCAACTCTTTTGTAATCAAAAAATAATTTTCATTGCTTGAATTGTCATGTTTTATCTCAATTTGTATTGCCCTAAAGTCCATCGACCCAAAGCTATCTTAGAAAAGAGTGCAACAAATGTTTTTTTTTTTCTCAATTTCACTGCTGTTTGTTTTTTCTGTAAACACTGCTGTTTGTTTTCCAAGTAAAGTGTGACCCTTCTATTTACTTAGGCTACTCCAGTGACATTGTGAAGTTTAAATGCATTCATCATTTCATCAAATGAGGTACCCATCAAATAATAAAACCCACTAACTGCTAAATAAAATGAGAAAAAAAAACATGGTGGAATGATGCTCAATGATTTATTGTTATATTTCATGTCAACAATTTCTTATGATCATACAGTGATTAAGCATTTAGAGTTTGCAGAACAGAATTAGTGTATTAATGTACAAATAAAGCATCTTAAAACCTCTTTCAGCTGATTCACAGCAAAGACATACCGGTAGATTGTTAACAGTTTTGCATACTTCTGATTCATAGCTTATCTCATTAATTTTGGCCAACATTTCATCAAAGTGATTTCATTGTGCTGATTACTTGATTACTGATTACTGATTACTGATTACTACTACATGGCACAAGTGACAGGATTGCCACAATCCTGGAAGCATAATCAAGTAAAATAGTAAAAAGTTGCTGATCCATGTTCCACTGGTCGAAGCGTCTTCACAGGCAAAGGAGACTAGACATCTGATTCGGAGGGGACTCAACGCTTGTTGATCTTCTTGCTCAGGTCCTGTAGCTCGTTGCCTATCCGGGACACCTGCAGGAGCAGGGCCTGGTGGTTCTCCACGAGCAGGCTCTGGTGTCGGGCCAGGTTTTGCATGTGGGTCAACTGCTGACCGCCGTGCTCCCGGACGTCACGCAGCAGCTTGACCGCCTCGGCCTGGCTGCTGGCCACCTCCTTGTGCTCCTGGATGAGCTGGGTGAGCCCTGAGAGGACCTCTGCCCGCCAGCTTGTGGCCGACTGCAGCTCCTGGACCAGCTGGCTCAGGGTGCGGCCCAGTTCCTGACCATCACAGCAAGGCCCGGCGCTGGTCTCGGCCGAGGAGCCTACAAAGGCCCCAGGATTTGACTGACTGGCCTCTGAGCCCATTGTCATGGCCGCCGGCTCGCTGTCTGAAAGGAGCGAAACACAATGTTTTACCCTGACGCATCTTCAATTGAGGTGATTCAGAATTAATTTGTGAGCAGTGGATGTTGCTGTTATAGGCAAGCAAATTCAAGTGGTGAACTTACTTGTGATCAAAATGAGGTACCGTGTTGTGCTTGTCCTCTGACGCACACACATGGAATGACATCCACAGGCTTTGCCATGTGAACTATTCTTTCATTAAGTCACAACATCCCAGTATATATAAAATGTGCCCTGATGATTTGTGTTGAGTGGAATTGATCAGTTCTGTAAAAGTGAATAATGAATGAGGATTGCATGGTGTATTTCTGCATGAGCTCAGATTCAGAAATTCAGATTCAGATTCAGATTCAGAAATTCCTGTTGGGATGCGTGAGTCAGACAGTTCAAATAATTTTGAAATACGACGGACGCGTGCTGTCACATTTTCAGGGATGTTGCTGCTGTTCGTTGTATTTTCGTCAGGGGGAAAGAGGAAATGAGAGTGGTCTTGACATGGGCTTTGCATGCGAGGAGGGGGGAAACGTCTGAAATCGTGCAGCTCTTGCCCACTACGCCAGGAAACACATTGCGCTAAGAGGTAAGGGGCAGAGGAGGCTAACCGGAGGAGGTGGATGGGGGTGGACGAGGGGGGGGCACGCTCCAGAGCCAGGTCTCGAGGGTCTGTTTCCCATCCTTGCTCTCACTTCTCTTTCACCTCGCGTGGGACACACACACACACACACACACACACACACACACGCACACACACTGGCTGAGTCGACTTCTCACAGACACTGAGCTACCCCACCACACACTCCTCACGACCCCCCACCCCGTTTTTCACACAAAACCACAAGCGCCATCACCTGTCTTCTGAACGGCTGAACTCTTGCTCTCTTGTTACCTGACAGCACCTCTATTGTTGTTGTTTTGAAATGCATTGTTTAGTTTGGCTGTTGCAGTGTCTTCAGCGAGAACATTTTAAGTGGTCGTTTTTTCAGATATACTTAGAAAGTAGTTTTTTGTGAGTAGTCATTTTTATCCACTTATTTTTTGTAGTATCTCAATGACCATTGAATATGAGTGCATGAGACCATAATGAGTACTGATAAGCATAGAAGGTAAGCCCAGACTTATGCTTACTCCTACACAAAGATGTGCATACAGTGCATCAATTATAAGTGATGAACTTACTTGTGATCAAAATGAGGTATTCCATGTATATATTAAACCAATCTGACCTAGATGTCTTATACATAATCTTAGACTTATGTATGATACTGAATACTGAATGTTTGTCATTTATGCTTCATTAGGATGTGCACATTTTTTTAAACATAAAATACCTTACTGATATATATGGCTTAGTGTTAATTTGCAGTGAGGAGCTGAGAAGAGAGCCCATGGTGAGCTTACCTTGGGCTGCACAAGGCATCACCGCACCCAGGAGGAGAACCAGATAGAGTATCATCTCCCTTCACTCTGCCAACTCTCGAGCTGAGGACGCACTAGCGGAGGATACGGCAATCTACTTCAGCGGCACGAGCAGAGGATACAGCAAACACAACTGACTGGTGAAGGTGGTGGCGAAACAGTTTTTAAGTCCCTTAACCATCGAACTTCCTCTTCCGCAATTTAAGCCAATGACACATTTACTAGAGAAAGTGCTTTGTTTTCCTGAAGTTTTTTTTCTTTGTTGATTTTAATAGATTAAACAGAATGTATGTACAATTAATTTGGATTATTAAACAAAATAAAATGTAAATAAAATATATTTACTTTTGTGTATACCCAAGTACATTTAAAAAAGTACAAATTCATATATTCCTTTTTTCCTGAGTGGATATCTTTATTGTTCACTCATTATGCTGTTGTTGTATTTTGGAATAAAAATATACAGTAATATACATCTATACAGGTGTATAAAAGTTGTATTTAACAGGTGACTACATATTACGGAAGTTACATTCTATATATATATGACTAATTGGTAACTGATTGGTAAGACTTAACTCTATAGATTTAGTATGTCTTCAAGCAGGAGGATTATGCTGGTGAAACCCATGTAGTACCATGTCAAATTTGATAAAAAGGATAATTGAAATCCAATGTATATAAGTTGAACATATAACAATATTTTGCATTTGCATAAAGCAGAGCACTGAAAAATCCCTTCTGTTAGCCATTACATTTGGACCAGTGTAATACCTTACTTAAGATACTTGAGCAAGATACTACTTAAAACTAAGTCTTTGTGCCTTCCTACACAGCACACTTCACAATTACTCACAAACCGCAAGTAGTAAGTAAACATCCATCCAATGCAGGTATTTCCTCTACATTTATGAGGTACCAAACGCTAATACAACTCAAATTTCTAAAGTGCACATTTACAAATAACTCTGAAAAACTGACAAAACACTGTAGAACTAAGGCACTGCATCAGCTGCTGTTGGTCAGAATAAGACATGATACGTTTTTTTTTCCTAAAACGGCAAAAATGCTGAGTCCTCTAAATATGACTATACTATGCAGCATCACTTATGCAAAGATAACAGGCTAAATCCAAGTGCCTCCAGGGCCACTTGGTTTCTGGGTAAAAACTCTAACATTGTCAAGCAGTAGTACTCTGTGTAAAGGTATTTTCCAGCTGCAACTGTAAGACCAATGTGGATCTCATAATGTTGCAGAAAACCTGAAAGGAAACCAAGTATCTGTATCTCATCTGGTGACTGCAGATGTTCATTCATAAGAGTGTATATAAAAAAGCATATTATAAACCTGAAAAAATATCATGCCCGTATATGAGTGCAATTATATCAGGTTATATATGTTTTTGCTTGTTTGATTTTGTATGCTATAGGTTGAATGTGGGACACATAGCACATACAAGAACAGATCATGGGCAGAGACCCACATTATGAAGCACCTTGCCATTTTCCTTGTCAAAAATGTATTTGCCTTATTTATCATACACAACTTTTCACTGAATCGGCACAATTGTTTCCATGACGTTACAGAAAACTTTCTTCAATTTCAGGTGTGTCCGAGGCTTCCTCCTGTTGCCCTTCTTGTCCTGCACTCATTCCATCCTCTGTGTTGGGAATACATGGTTCCTCTGCCACGTTGGGAATCCAGGGTTCCTCTGCCACGTTGGGAATCCAGGGTTCCTCTGCAGCGTTGGGAGGACAAGGTTCCCCAATTGGTTCTTCATTTTGAGGATTTTGTACGGGTGAGGGAACTTGTTCCACTTCCTCTGAAGGGATTGCATTATCATGGACAGCTGGCTCCTCTGGGGCAAGGCACACTTCCACAACAATGGCCTCAGGCAAACTCACGGACGCGGTGCTGGTGTTGTCCTCAGGAGTCTGGGGGCTGGTGAAAGAGGACATGGTGAGGAAGTGGGCAGATGACACTGAAGGCCACTGAATGACTGTTTTTTCAGAACAACCAATGCCTCCACATATCAACACATTTTCCAAAGAATTTCCTCAATAATTGACCTGTATATTTTCTTTGAAAATCAATCAAGGCGAGACCTCTCCGGTGCAGTGAAATTGAATAAACCAATCACATGCAACCAGTGTTAAATTCTGATCTATCTATCTATCTTTTTTATTAATTAACTTTGGCCTGACTCTGTGCGCATGCACTGTCGGCAAAATATGCTGTCAAACTTGCACCCTTAGTCTCTGCTTTATGACTATGGCTTGATGTATTAGACACAGCAAAACAAGTTACACTGGAAAAACATGAGATATTTGCGATGAGTAATTCTCTGACATATTTATATTTTAAATATTACATTTGTGTCTATATATATATATGTGTGTGTGTGTGTGTGTGTGTGTGTGTGTGTGTGTGTGTGTGTGTGTATTATATACATATTATCATGCTAGACAAAAAACAGTAAAAATAAAGGGAGCAAAACAGAAGAAGAGAGTGTCACTCTGTTGTCATGACAGCCCTTTACCTTGAGGTGCTCTGCGTGGCGGTATCCTCTAGCTCACAGGCTCCATCACTGTTGATGTCGGGGATGGGGACGATGTACTCGCTGAAGACTTTAGTGCCCGCCTGGCCCGTCTCCTCCTCCCCGTGCGGTTCAAGCCTTGGAGCGCCCCCATCTGCAGAGTTCGCCACAGGCTGTGCCGGTTTGCTGCGCAGCACAGCAGGGTGGTCGCTCTTCAAAAAGTTTTCGTTCACCTGATAGTACCTCTGCAAGAGTGGTTCATGTTCGCTCGTGTTAATCAAAGAGGGTATTTTGCAATGTGATTTGCAACTCAGTCCAAATGTAATTTAAATGTGATTCATATTACATTTGTTGACACTTTTATCCAAAAGCAACTTACAAATGAGGAGTAACATTCAAGCTACTGTGCCATAAGAGACCTTAGATTAACAACAAATAATATTACCTTGTAAATGTAAAAGTGTTGTGTCTTGTATGGAATCATAAGGTGAACACTGTACCTTTTTGTAACTGTCCGCTACCATGTTTCCCAAAGAGTGTCCAAGAAGAGAGAATGGGGGTCTTTTCTCAAACTTCTCATTCCAGCACTTGCACATAATCTCATATCTGTCAAATAAAACATACCCCCGTGATAAATAACAGACCATTTATCATTCATTTCAATGTAATTTAAGAGGAAATGCCTTGTGCACATGATCTCTTTAAGGAGTGACTAAACCCAAATCCATAACTACTCTCTCACCCAAAACGTCCTACTGTCAGGTCAAAACTAAGCTTTTCACTCAAAACCATTAAATCTTGCTGAAAAAAAGATTTGCCTTCAGACATGGCACACGTAGGCTACAAACATTCAAACACATACAACAGAGTTCCCCAAATGGCGGCCCGCAAGAAAGTGGCCCGCGCAGACATGTGTGTGTATGTTTGGCACGCGCGGACAAGAATGACAGTGTATTACAGTAATAGAGAATCCTCACTGCCTACTGTTGTGGAGCATTGAATCTGTCCACATTGATTCCGTTAAATACGTCATATTTCTCATTCAAAATAGCAGAGTAACGTGAGTGACAGAACTAAAATGGAAATGGGGCATCCGACAAAGGGTCTGCTCTCGCATTGCATCACGCTGCACACACCACAGCACACCACCACCTTCTTCACGTCACATATTCCAATTGAAAACAATGTAGCCTAGCCGGATTTTATCGCAAATGCGTGCTCCCATCGCATGAAGGACTTGGTGAAAAAATCACTGTCAGATTTTAACGAGGTAAATGATAAGGCATTTAATTTTGCTTTAGCAATGTGGCAAACACCGTTACACAAATGCAGCACACTGGCAACATTACAGTAACTTTACTGTAACATGCAAGCTGTAAAACAACGTATTCAAATCAACAACGCTAGAATTGATACTTCTCTTTTAATGGCAGGCCTTAGCCTAGAAATCTAAACGCACCCTAGCGGCAGCAAATTAGCCTACATTTGCTGCCAGGGTTAGTCTAGCAACTCTCCGTTGGCTTGTGAGCTCAAAAAATTAAACTTCTATCAGGCCAATCAAATCGAGAGTCGTTAGGCGGGCTTAACATAATGATTGATGGCAGAGTTGCAACGGTTTGGCTTGAATTCCCTGCTACTTGAAAACAAATAAGATAATATTGCTGTTGGCGAACAGTGTGACACGAATTAAGCTTTTATTATAAGTTGCCAAAAGTTTGAACTAGCCAACTAGCTTCGCTGGTGGGAAACACATGGGACTAGCGCTGTCCTATTGCATGCAGAGGGAATTTGAAAGACAACCGATTATCCCGCCCCTCGGACTGAGTACTGCAAACGGTGAGTGCCCAGACCCTACATTTTAATGTGGGTCTGGCTCGTCAGGCTAGGCAGGCCTATCATTTACATATAATCATGGCAGGTGTGTAAGGATTTATCTTAGCCTACCTTTTATTTGAACAACCAGTGAATTCCAGCTGATTGTAATGGTGCCCTTTTATAGCAGCTACATGTATGTTTGTGTATAAAAGTCAAGCAAGATAAATAATGAATAAAATAAAACGTGACATGGTTAAATAACTTGTGATCTAACACAATCTAGCAAGGTAACAAGTGCAGAATCACATAAAGCTAAAGGATTTGGGTATGGCAACAATGAAATCTACTGTAACCAAACTATTCAACAGTATCCATTCTGAAATCTTTATTAATATCATTATCTCTGAACGCACTATGGCACAGTCCTTTTTTATGGGTTGTTTTCACATCCATTATCTTACATATTTTGAAGAGATGGAGATATTTTGATTGAGATATTTTGGAGATTTTTGCTGAAATTTTAACAACTTAAGATTCTGATACCATCCTTGCAACATTCTGGACACTGTCCCCTTGCAAAATCCTGGATACCATCCTCACAAAATCTTGCTAGGATGGAATCAGAATCATAAGTTGTTGAAATTGCACCATGTAAAGGGTTTCCTAGATCCCATCACACATAAAGTTGGTCCTTTGAAGGAGAGATGTTAACTAATGGCGAGTCATCTCCGCAAGACGTCATTGATCTGAATGTTTTTTGTGGGCCATAGACTATGATGGCGCAATGTGATGAACTAGCCCTCTTTAGACATTTCTGAGGTTACTAACTTGGGCCTGGCCAAGTTCAGGGAGTCAATGAGGCTAGAGAGGGTCAATGTCTTGGCTGAACGTACACAAACGCACCCATTCCCAGCGGCGGGTCATCGTTGTGAATCGAGAACCACAGTTGGCAGTGGGTAGTTTCCCCTCGATGCCGACAGGTCCACTTGCAGCACACCTGTCCTATACTTCCCCCACAACCTGGGCATTCAGGTGCCATTCTGACTGGTGCGGGCGGCCTGTAGACAGCAAGTCCACACCAGTGATCTGCGCACCTGGTAAATGTATTGCTCATATCAATAACAGATGTGTGCACATCCATAACAGCAATCTCCTCGCCAGGTGACAGAGCCATGGAGAGCATAATCCACCTTCGTGGTTGATGTATGCTACCATCGCTGTGCATTTAAAGCATTCTAGAGCATTTATGTGGAAGCATCTTTGTCCTTTCCTCCACACTTATGAAGCGAGATGTCTGTGGTCACAACGCGTCTGCAACTGTTCTCTGTGAATACTTGGCAACTGTCGCAATGAGGGCTGTGGTATACGTGTTCCAACTGGTTAACTGCAAGTGAACTTGACTGAAAGAGAGTGTAAGGTTATGAATATAACCTTGGTTCTCGGAAAAAGAATAAGAGAAGTTAACCCTTTCTAGCCTTATTGATTCCGTAAACTTGGCCAGAATGTCTAAAAGAGGAATAGTTTATTGCGGTGCACCCTCATAGGGCCTGTTTACATTTGTTTTTAGAAGGCGTCTTGGGTGGTACGATCACAAGTGGTCAGCTGAGACACAAAGCTGTTTACACATATCCAAGGTGTTCAGCCAAAGACGTTTGCTCTCCACTAGATTTCACTATTGCCATCGTCACATTCATTACAACTCCCATTGTCCGGGACACATCACAACACATTAGCATTTACAATAAAAAATATATGTGGTCAAATGCTTTTGAGACCACCTCGGTAAGTGGTTTGACTGGTCGAATCATAATGTAACTTTGTATTTGTTTACACTAAGTCTTGTATTTAGAACTGACCACTTGTGATTGAATTGTGAGACGGGTAATTGGAGATTGGATCAGACCGATGATGTCCCATTGGTTAACATCTCGTGTTCTTCTTCAGATATTCATACACTAATACATTGCACTTTTTTTACCTAACCTGAGGTTCTGATTGGTGTGTGAACAATTCTGACTTGTAGTGTTTCCAGCAGGAGAATTGTGTGCTGATTAGATTAGAGAGTTGTGAATAATGACATTGAATGGCAGTGCTTTCTAAATGAGAATATAGTGCAGGAACATATTTTTGCTGCAAACGTTCAAAACATTTGAATCATGTGTGAAAACAGTGTTTATATTTTGGGAAAATGTGTCTGTCTTTTGGTAAATGCTTTTGATTTTTTAGTTCATAATAATGCTAATAGTATTTAAACTGTCAAGAAAACCTGTAATGCAAAGGGTAAAGTGTGATGAATATGAAAGCAAAGCCCATGATGACAACCTTCAAGATCATATTTAACATCATGACTAATGTAAAAGGTGCTGAAAATTAATGGACTCCTGCTGGAGAAAAATAAATAAAAATGAAGTTGTTGGGGTCTTACATTTCATCAGTAGCATGCGTGGGTCGGGTCATTCTGTAGCCCCTCTTTAAGGCGTTGTAGAATTGCTCATTCATCGGGATGTCAGGGTAAGGTGTTCCTCCTTGAGTAAAGCAGTGCAACACAACAGAGTGTCATGAACAACATGAGTGACATGAAATGTGTCCAGGCATCGAATGGAAATAGTACACGTGACAACATTTTCTTTACAAGTCAAGCCTTGCTATCAAATACAGTTATGAGATTTACTGTAAGTTGGGAGAAACAGAAGAGAAACTTTGAATAATGCAGAAACTGAAAGCATGTAGTCAAACATTCAAAGCATGTTAAAGGAAGTGCAAGCAATAACTTGCTGTCTCGCTTCATGCTTTCTGCAGGGTGATCTCACATTGTGAATAGCTAACTTAATCAAGCATCTTGATGTCTATTTGAAAAAAAGTGGCAAATAAACATATAGGCCTACATGTAAAATAAAAAAGGCATACATAAGCAGGGACGTGCCTTCTCAACTCACGTTGCCCTTCTGCAGAGGTGGAAAGTAACAAAATACATTTACTCACGTTACTGTATTGAGTAGTTTTTCTGTGTATTTTGTATTTTTTAAGTAGTTTATAAAATCGGTATTTTAAATTTTACTTGATTACATTTTGAGTGAAGTATTGTACTTCGCTACATCAAAAATCCCATCTGTTACATGAGTAAAAAAAAAAAGTTAAGACTAACGAAAACAGAAAGGGAGAGAAAAGAAATTGCGCCCTAAACCACTAGCCTAGTGATAATGAACAGCATGTAGGCTAGCCTACAACAGGACATGAATCAAGCTGGCGCCATGCAGTCTTTCTGAAAGTGATGGAGATGGAGCTGGATCACGAGATGCATCAGATTACATGTGTATGTATTTTCCGCTATTTCAATGAGTTGTCTCAGTTCGTTTTAGCGCTAATGATTGCGGAGATATTCAAGCAAACACCATGGAATTTCGTGTTTTGACGTTTGTGCTCACCTTTCTTTGGAAATAAGTTTATTACCAGTTGTTTCCCCTAATTTTAATGTCTCTCTCTTTTTCCTGTTTTGGCCTTTGTTTTTGGTAACCTGACTTGGCTTTCTTGGAGAAAGGCATTGCACCAGCAGAACAACAATTAGCGGTCCACTAGGCCTACTAGCGATGCTCACCTTAATAAACAAAAGATAGACTACCTTATGAATCGTGCAGGCGGACTAAACCATTTAGCTCTTTAGCAAGGGAGAGTGAGTGACCTTAGACAGTTTTCACTATGTTGTATTCAAAATCCAGTCAGTCAAACTTTAAATTTCGTCTGACATTCATTTTGACATTTAATTTGGAAGTTAAAATATTCAGGTAAAATAAATATAGGTGGAAATAAGTATTGAACGCTTAAATGTTTTTTCAGTAATTAGCCTAAACTTCCGGTGAGTCTATTTGAAAATTTCACCACACATTATATCAACACATATAAAAAATCCAAACATAAGAGTTATGTGTAATAAAGTGGAATGACACAGGAAAAAAGTATTGAACATGCCTAGTGAAATTTCTTCAATACTTTGTGGAAAAGCCTTTGTTTGTAATGACAGCTTCAAGACATTTCCTGTATGACAAAACGTATTAGTCGCAGTATCAGGTGTGATTTTGGCCCATTGTTCTAAACAGATTCCAGGGGTCCCTCTTGTGAATCCTGATCTTTAGTTTTTTCCAGAACTGTTTAATTGAATTGAATTGAATTGGCTGCCTTCAAGTCTTTCTGGAGCTTTCTCTGAGTGGTCCTTGGCTCTTGGAATTGACTATCCTTCTGACTCCCTGGTCAGAAATATTGCGAGGAGATCCTATGCATGGCCGGTTGATGATGCAGTGATGTTCCTTCCACTTGCAGATAATGGCTCCCATGCTGCTTACTGGAAGATTCTGAAGTTTTGAAATGCATCTGTAACCAGTTTCATTGATATGTTTTGCAACAATAAGGTTGCAAAGGTCTTGGGAGAGCTTTTTGCTTTTATCCATCATGAAATGTTTCTTGTGTGACACCTTGGTAATGAAAAACCTTTTTATAGCCCATCAATATGTAGGCTACTAACCAAGCTTATATTAATTTGCACAGATAGAAAGGATAACTACTCTCTAACTACTTACAGATTCCAGCTCGTTCCTTCCCTTTCCTTGCCTTAGTGCTTTTTCTTAGCGTGTTCAATACTTTTTCCCTGTGTTATTCCACTTCATTACACATGACTCTACTTATGGAGTTGTTTGGATTTTTTATGTGTGGATTACGTATTATTGGGGCCCTATACTTCCCACTTTCCCCGCCAGTTCGATGGCCTTTAATCTGCTGAACCTTCTGCTCGTTTCCAAATATAAAAAAACTCCATTGGCCTGCCTGCCTCAGCTGCCTGTGTGGGGCTTTTCAGTTGTGCTGGATTACTGTTCACTGCAAAGTGACCAAGGATGAGTGCAACTAACTTTGAAAATCAACTACTGCTCAAACTTAAAGGAGAATTCCGGTGATTTTTCACATTTTTCACATTTCTCAACGTCACCGAGTACTGTCGGTATGAACAAAACTGAAACAATCGGTTTTACCTAGCTGGAGTTGCTGCAGCTACAGCGCTACACACTGGGAGCATGAACATGGCTGCCGTAGCTGCTGGCTGCAGCAACTTGAGCTAGGACCAAAGTCCTTTTAGGCAAGTACTTCCACTCGGCGGCCATATTGCACCGCTTTTTGAGCACTTATCGGGCATCTATTTCGTCAGAAATGCGTGTGCGCAAGGCTTCACAACACCAATCTTGCTCCAGCGGCGAGATCACAACAGATGATTGTCACGATGTCTTCACAGCACACCACATGATTGGCTCAATGTATTCACAACACACCACATGATTGGCTCAATGTATTCACATGTCGACGTTTGGCCGCGGAAGGGTTGTGATATGTGTAGACAAACCAACCCCATGCATTACTATGGAGGATTTTTTGAGTGCTGTATCTCCTCATTAGAAAGTCTCTGGTAAAACTGGTTGTTCTGGTACCCCACCCCCCCCCCCCCCCAAAAAAAAAAAAAAAACTTTTATTTTTGTATTAAATACTTTTACTTAAAGTACATTTTAAATGAACTACTTTTTACTTTTACTTGAGTGCATTTTCAGATCGGTATTTTAACTTGTACTTGAGTAATATTTCATCAAAGTATTGGTACTTTTACTTGAGTACAATATTTTCGTACTTTTTCCACCTCTGCCCTTCTGAGGGGAAAGAAAAATAGGCCTAAATAAATAAATGTAGGCCTAGAAAAAAAAAAATCGCAAAGCCTCACTCACTTCCATTCGAGCACCGAAAGTCAGTAGCCTAGGGGAAGGGCAAACTCTGTTTATGTGGGCACCTGAGCTGAGCCTGCATGAGCGGCAGCGGCCCTAGAAGGAGATTGTCGCGGTTGTCGGGTGAGACGACTCAACGTTGTCGGAAAAGGTGAGTTTGTAACGAACGAACGATCATCATCATCAAGTTTATGAAATAAATTAAAATCTTCATAAATCCAGACTGAGTTTGTCACTTTTAGCCTAAATAATCAGACAGATAGTTTGCAGACAAGCAGCACGTTATCACATAGCCTAGGCTAGGCCTACTATTTTTTTCGTAGGCATTAGACAAACTAAGCTACATGTCTGCTGATAGTTAGTTTCTCACATATAGTTTTAGCAAGAAGAATGAATGATGGATGTAATGCATCACATTAATTATTTTATTCAAAATAGTTAAATGCCTAAATCCTATCACTATTTTAGTAGGCTATTGTTTGAAGGCAAGATGCCCACTGAAAAGAGGCGGATTCAGGAGAGGGAGAGGGAGAGACAATTCAGGGAGGCAGCAAAGGGCAGCACATCACTGCAGGGTTGGCTGCGAAAAAGCCAACCAGCAGGTGAGACAGAGACTTTGCACTCAGTAGTTAAGGTGATTGAGTGCTGTATTTCAGTGTTTTACTTCTTTGTGTATATATATTAATAAAGACCCTGTTATTCTCAGTCCTTCATATAGGCCTACGTGGATTTCTATGCAACGTCACGAAAACATGCGTGCGCAACTTAGAGGCAGAAAGCACCATAGAACAGCACAGAGCAGTGCTGTCCATGAAAAGAATAAAATGAGTTTTTGTGTTGAAAACTGCACCAATTCGAAATCACGATGGTTAGAGAATGTTAAATATGTTCAATACCCCTAACGGAATGCATGTCTTCGCCAAAAATGACAAAATACGATGTTATATTAAAATGCAAATGAACGGCAAACTCTGAATTATAGTCTGAAATGAGATGTTATTATCATTGAGACAACAAGGGTATACAAAAAATCTGATTGTAGCTTACAGCAGCGCGCGCATCGAGTTTTGCTAGTTTTGTTGGTAAATGTATGCCGTGTATAGCCTGTGAGTTTTTTTTGTTTTGTTCGGGGGGCTTTTTTCAGGTCAGAGCAACTGCCCCTCAAAATTCCTGTGCACGTCCCTGTACATAAGAAATAACTGAAGATGACTCTAGCCATTGATGTTATATTAATGATAGAAGAGGCCTGCATAGAGGTCTTTTTACGTGCCTAGTGTGAAGATTTCCCACAGCAGGATGCCAAAAGACCAAACGTCACTCATCCCAGTGTACAAGTTCTGGAAGATGCTCTCCGGAGCCATCCACTTCAGGGGCAGGAACGTCTGCAGCCATAAAGACACCAACAACACAATTACTGAGAATCACACAGAGCACAGAATGTAAACAAGGGCTAAGACAGCCTCTACCCTTCTTCAGCCCCTGGTCCGTTAAGTCCAGGGTGTAGTTTCATATCCCCTTCTTCCCCACCACAAACACCAAACCCTAGAAACCTCTGTGGAAAGGGAATCTGCTGGCCAGGCCAGACCTCCTCCATCTCACCACATCTCTGGCAGCAGAGGACCGGAAATGCAGCCATTGAAATGCGTCATAACTGAACCAGTCCAACATAAACATTTCTCTATTTATATTCCAAAAATATTCAAAGGCAAAGAACAGCACATTTGAGAAAAAGGATGGGATGGTGTTGTCTACGAAGTTAGCTGTTGTTTTTCAACAATAGATACCTTGAGGTTGAGTAGCCTTTAACTACTACTGAGGATTAACTTTGTGGAAAAGCCATATGTTATACTAGGATTATGGACTCACATTGCCTTTAGAGACGTAGTTGGAATCATTCATGACGTCTCTCGCTAGCCCAAAGTCACAGATCTTCACAAGCTTCCCTTCACAGATCAACACGTTTCTGGCAGCAAGGTCACGGTGAACACACTGCTCACACACACACAGGGACATAAACAACACTGTTACACTCCAGCACACACTCATAGCAGAAAGGATAGGATGCACATCATTCTCAATCCAAATCCAGGTCCATTTGTCTCGCTCAGTATGGTGAGTATGCATTTGACACAAAATGTTGAAAGTGAAAGTAGCTTGGGATTTACTGTTTCAAGTACATTTTTGGATGCCAGGAATTCCATTCCTTTGACCACTTGGAAGCCAAAGCCCACCAGGTCCATGTAAGTCAGAATGGGTGAATCACTGATCGCCAGGGACCTCTCTTGGCCTACACAGAAAGAGATTAATAAATCATGATTAAAAAATAAATTCATTCATTAATTTTTGAGAAAACAAAAAACATCCAAAAATGTATCTTGGCATCTTCTGCATCTCACAGCACTAACCACACTCCAAATTCTTGTTATTATTTCTTTTCATGACCCAGAACAGCTGTGCAAGTTATATGGTGCATTACTTGTTGACATTAGAAATATTACAGATACGTGTCAAAAAGAAAAAAAAAAGAAAAAACATCTCTTTTGGTGTAAGCCAAGTTGTCTTTCAAAATCATAAAGAGGAATATGGTCAGCATCTGGTCCGTCTGAGTGTTGAAATTCACCCAATGACTTCAAGACACAGTAGGTCTGGGCTGTGGCTTTGTAAAGGTTTGCCATCTCTTCCACACTGTTTATTACTAGTTG
Source organism: Alosa sapidissima (assembly GCF_018492685.1). Classification (NCBI taxonomy): domain Eukaryota; kingdom Metazoa; phylum Chordata; class Actinopteri; order Clupeiformes; family Clupeidae; genus Alosa; species Alosa sapidissima. The sequence goes on along the minus strand of NC_055961.1, from coordinate 30,842,883 downwards.
CTACAGGGAGGTGAAGAAGGGGAAGTATCATGAGACTGTTCTCCAAATGAAACGCAACATTAGACTGTTTGCACACTACATTTTTCTGTCACCTTGTCCAGTAATTGTTCTGTCCTGTTATTACTATGTAGCTTTTAATTTCATTTTTTGTGGGAGATTAAAAGAAGATCAAATATAGAGAAGGCTTGTAATGCTGCATGAATAGATGCACTTTCACTCAAATTCACCCATACAGTTTACCTTGCCCCTGGTAGTTGTCTTGTTGGTAGGGTGTTTCATAAACTGACGGTTCAATGTCTGCATATTTGATATTATCACTTAGTTCTTGCATAGGCACATATTCCAGTGAGTCCTCCTTGGTCATGTCCATGTAGCCCCCATCAGACTCACTACAGGACACATACAGAAACATACAGCAGCATACAGATCAGTCCTCTGACTCTAGGTACGCTGGCTTTTTGATACTAGTTCAGCCGTGTAAATGCTCAGGACAAACATCTTTACAGTAAATTGTGATTTTAACATCTTTAAAGAAGCATGTAAGCTATACTTCATATAGACAAACACTAGTATGCAAGATACACTGATGTAAAGTAATATCATATTTCACTTTGAACTCAGTCTACAAAAAGCTGGTGTTTATTTAAAACTAGAAACTCATATAGCTTCTCTTGCCTTTTGCCCTGAGTGTTGCCGGCACTATCGGCATTCTCTCGGCACATTTCGGTGTCCCTGCGGTTCTTGTCGGTGTAGTACTGTAGGAAGGTGTGCTTGTTACGGTGAAGGTAGTCCACCAGGTCACCATAGCGACAGTACTCAGTTATGAGGTAGATAGGACCTTGGATGCAAACAAGAGAACCAAGAGAACTATTCAGGATGCACATTTAGGAGCAAACCCATTGTAAACCTAGATTGATTATGCTAGGTTATTATTACAACAGGCCATTGGCACATAGTATTACATAAAATGTTTTCTATTTTTCTAAAATTTTGAGGAACATATATATATATATATATGTGTGTGTGTGTGTGTGTCTGTGTGTGTGTGTGTGTGTGTGTGTGTGTCTGTGTGTGTGACTTGTGTTGGTTTATGCCCACCTCGCTTTGTGCATGCACCCAGCAGATTGACAATATTTACATGGGGCCCCAAGTGACTCATAATCTTGAGTTCAGAAATCAGAGCCTGAGTCTCACTTCTCCTTGCTGTAGCTGTGAGTGGAACACAGAAACAACAGGAAGAGGGGTGTCATTATCTGATGTCAAAGCCATTCCGTGTCATAGGCAAGACATGCAGAGATTGGAGATGTGCTCAGGGCCAGGTTGAACACTCACACTTCAGCATCTTCACGGCCACTTTAGTGCTGGACTGGGAGTGGCCCAGGCCGTACGCAGTGGCCTCAACAACCCTGCCGAAGGCCCCGGACCCCAGAGTGTGACCTGAAATAACAACGCATGATAGCGCACCACAATCCAGTTTATCAGTAACACACAAGCATTTTGTAGTTGTCCAATTATGGGAAAACACTTTGTTTGTTGGCCCAATATTAATCAATACAAATACAAAATACAAATTCTAAAAATATGTACTTGAAATGAATTACTTGCTCAAATTCAAAGTTATGAAACTGTTGTAGACGTATTCTTACCCAGCACAAGGCTGTCACGGGGTATTTCCCAAACGGAATCATAAGGTAGAGCCATAGGGTCCATGTATTTGTACTCATGGCCATCGGAACTCACAGACTCAATCACCTTCCATCGGATCTCATAGCGAGGTTTCTGAGTGCAAATATGTGCTTTTAGGCACTGTGTGCACCATGCAATAACATGATCTATAACCTACAGTATGACCTATAACCTATGTTTATCACATAGTATTAATGTCTATTAGGCACATATTAGCCAAAGGGGTTCATATTCACATACTAATTTATCACATAATCATTTATCATTTTTTAAAAAAAAAACACAGAGCAGTCTGATAAAATCACAATTTTCCATCACATTACATTACAAAGTGATTCTGAAATATTCCGTAAGGGGGTCATCGTCTGTAAACATTCCTTGACCTTACAAAAACATTCCAGCCCACTTATCAAAATGTGGAGCTGATGATGGATATCTGGCATGCAATATGAAGGAACGCCAGCCATGAAGTCTGTCAGGGGGCTGAGATCTGTGTAAGATAAGGATGAATGGATCATTACCTTCCTCCAAACAGCAATTAAGATGATAAGGAAAATGACTGCAATGACCACCAAGGCCAGAACTGCAGCCATCACAGCTACTTGAGAGGAAAGAGCTGCAGACACACAGACGACAGCTGGAGTTACATGTATGTACAGGAAATATAAACACATAAACATATACATATACATATAAAACATATATATAACATCTAAACATACAGTACTGTATGCAGACACAAACACAGTATATAACATAACATGTAGCTATGTACCTGTTACCATTCATCCAATCGGAAGATATAACCAAGTTTGTTATATGTTAACCAAGTTTATGTGATAATGAAGGGAATGCACAGCACACTTACAGTTAGACACTAGTTTGATGTCCCAGGCTCTGCGGCCTCGGTCGTTTCGAGCCTCACACCGCACTGACATGATGTCGCCCAAGCGCTGGAATGTCACCACGCTGCGCACACGGCTCTTGCCACGGCCGGTCACCTCGGTGACGTTCGTCTGGATGTCGACGTTTTCAGGGTCATGGATAAGAATCTGCCAAGGGGTTGTTTTATTGCTGCACCTGGAGCAAGCATTGCAAATATGACAGCCATGTAACTAAAACAAACACATGCAACTTCATATATTTCTAAAATTGTTTTAGAAAACACTATTCACATAAATAATAACTATCTGAGCTTTATTTTAAAACATAAACTAGGCTACATACTGTATACTATACTATGTGAAACAGGGTCTTGCGGCTATCTTGCTTCATCAGTATTACCCAAATCTGTTTACTGGTGACATGCATGCTGTGCTGACCTCTAGAGGAGCCCATTTGAAGTTTGGATATTTGTGTTCAACGTAAAAGCCCCAGTCAGATTCCTGTGCTGTGCTGTGCTGTGCTGTGCTGTGCTGTGCTGTGTTGTTCTGTGCTGTGCTGTGCTGTGCTGTGCTGTGCTGTGTTGTTCTGTGCTGTGCTGTGCTGTGCTGTGCTGTGCTGTGCTGTGTTGTTCTGTGCTGTGCTGTGCTGTGCTGTGCTGTGTTGTTCTGTGTTGTGCTGTGCTGTGCTGTGTTGTTCTGTGCTGTGCTGTGCTGTGCTGTGCTGTGCTGTGCTGTGTTGTTCTGTGCTGTGCTGTGCTGTGCTGTGTTGTGCTGTGCTGTGCTGTGCTGTGTTGTTCTGTGCTGTGCTGTGCTGTGCTGTGCTGTGCTGTGCTGTGTTGTTCTGTGCTGTGCTGTGCTGTGCTGTGCTGTGCTGTGTTGTTCTGTGCTGTGCTGTGCTGTGCTGTGTTGTTCTGTGCTGTGCTGTGCTGTGCTGTGCTGTGCTGTGCTGTGCTGTGTTGTTCTGTGCTGTGCTGTGCTGTGCTGTACTGTGCTGTGCTGTACTGTGCTGTGCTGTGCTGTACTGTGCTGTGCTTACCTCTGTGAGCTGTGACAGCTGTACCAGTGGATGGTGGGCGTGGGGACCCCCTCGGCGGAGCATAGCACCCCGTGCCCTTTGTCCATGTTAATGTCTGACAGTTCCTTGATCTGGGGCGGTGCTGCAGACACGCAGAACACACAGAAAGAACGGGCTTTTACTTTCAAGCCATAAGGACACATCTTACTGCGATCACTGTATTTGACTATTTTCTTCACCTGCCCAGGGGGAAAGCAGATGGAAATTAGCTGGTAGCTAAAACTGGTACAAACCATTTGTACTTTTTCAGTGATTACTGCATCTTGTACATGGTCCCTGAACATGGTCCCTGAACAATATCCACTATAGGCCTATGAACATTAATTTTACATTAATTACATATGTCTTTTCAGTGCAATCAGTCATCATTCGGTGACTTTACTTCATTTGAATATCTGTGTGCATGCATTAAGTCTTCTCCTCAGATTTTATTACTGACAATTTACAGGCCTCCAAAACATTCAGCTAAAGTTTTTCTTGAAGAGCTAGGTGAACTGCTATCAGTTGTTTGCATAGAGTATGACTGTCTTATTATATCAGGGGATCTAAACTTGCATGTGGATAATCCTGAAAACAATTATGCCAAGGAATTCATTGCACTAATCGATACTTTCTCCCTAACACAGCATGTACAGGGGCCAACACACTCCCTCGGCCATACCCTCGACCTTGTTATCACAAAGGGTCTCGATGTCTCTACAGCTGTTAAAGACCTGGCCTTATCTGATCATTTTTGCGTGTTCTTTGATGTGTCTATGTCCCCACACACTCAAAACACAGCTATGATGGTAAAAAGGAGAATCATAAATGATCAGACAAGTGCTCTCTTTGAGCAAGCACTTTCACTAAAGTCAAGTCAACTGTCAGACTCTGAAGACTTATTTGATCACTTTAATGCAAAAATGGCAAACATTATGGATGACATTGCTCCATTACAATTCAAGAAAGTTAAGGACAAACAGAAAGCACCATGGAGGCAAAATCCAGCAGTTAAACTTCTAAAAAGAGAGTGTAGGAAGACTGAAAGAAAATGGCGTAAATACAAACTTCAGATCCACTATGAAATCCATAAAGAGATGCTCCGCACATATAACTCTGAAATATGCAAAGCAAGACAGTCTTTCTTTTCTAACATTATCAATAGTTCAAATAACACTCGTATTCTATTTTCAACTGTTGATAAGTTAACAAATCCCCCCTCACAATTAGCGCCTGAACTTCTCTCAACTAATAAATGCAATGAGTTTTCATCTTTTTTTAAAGGTAAAATTGACAAAATCAGACTCAACATATCTGCTCAATTACAAATTCAACAACCTGAACTTCCAGCAACAAACAGAGGGAAACTAAACTTGATGTCAGAGTTCAGCTTGATAGACTACGAAACACTTGAAAAAACGGTACAGAATCTCAGCCCTTCCACATGTGTCTTAGACACTCTGCCTACCAATTTCTTCAAAACTGTTTTTCACCTCATAGCGGCGGATGTCCTTCAAATTGTAAATGTATCATTGCTGTCTGGCACTTTTCCTAAGTCACTGAAAACAGCTGTTGTAAAGCCACTTCTCAAGAAGAATAACCTGGATGCCTCCATGCTAAACAATTACAGGCCCATATCCAATCTACCTTTTATTGGCAAAATTATTGAAAAAGTAGTCTTTAATCAATTAACCACCTTCCTAACATCAAATGGGTATTTTGATTACTTTCAGTCTGGTTTTCGGGCAAATCACAGCACTGAAACAGCTCTCATTAAAGTTTCCAATGACATACGCCTCAACACAGATTCAGGTAAAACATCAGTCCTAGTGCTACTGGACCTTAGTGCAGCATTTGACACTGTTGATCACAATATTTTACTACACAGACTAGAACACTGGGTTGGATTTACAGGCATAGTTATCAGCTGGCTAAAATCATATCTACAAGAAAGGAGCTTCTTTGTTGCCATCGGAAACTGTACCTCAACACCAACGTCCTTGACCTGTGGTGTTCCCCAGGGGTCGATCTTGGGGCCACTATTATTCAACCTCTATATGCTCCCACTTGGACAAATCATTCAAAATAATTTGATTTCATATCATAGCTATGCAGATGACACACAAATTTACTTAGCTCTATCACCAAACAACTATGGTCCTCTTGAATCTATGTGTCAGTGTATAGAACAAATCAACACCTGGATGTCTCAAAATTTTCTTCAGCTGAACAAAGAAAAAACTGAAGTAATTATATTTGGTAAAAATGAGGAAAGACTTAGGGTTGCCACTCTCCTTGACACAAAAGGGTTGAAGGCAAAGGATACTGTTAAAAACCTTGGTGTATTAATTGACAGTGATCTAAATTTCAACAGCCACATGAAAGCGATAACTAAATCAGCTTTTTACCACCTCAAAAATATTGTCAAACTCAGAGGGCTGATGTCAAAACATGACTTAGAAAAACTCATTCATGCATTTATCTCCAGCAGGGTTGATTACTGCAATGGACTGTTCACAGGCCTTCCTAAAAAGACTATTAAACAGCTTCAGGTGATACAAAATGCAGCAGCTAGGACTCTAACAAAAACTAAAAGAACTGACCACATTACTCCAATTCTTAAGTCCTTGCACTGGCTTCCAGTAAGTCACAGAATTGACTTTAAAGCACTATTGCTTGTTTATAAATCAGTAAATGGAGCAGGACCTAAATACTTGTCAGACATGCTTCAGCAGTACACACCTTCTCGTCCTCTCAGGTCCCAGGTGAAAAACCTGCTAGTAAAACCTACAGTTAGAACTAAACATGGTGAAGCAGCTTTTAGCTAACTGCGGCTAACTGTGCCGAGTTACAAATTCTGAATCTGCCTCGATAATTATTCTACTTTGTCTTTTATTAGTTTTTTTACTACTTTTGCCTTTGTTTTTGCTTACTAATTATTCTTTATTTTTAAATGATTTTACCTTGTGTTTTATGTTTTCTTTTTATTATGATCTTTACCTTTTAACTATTCTTTGACTATATTGCCCTTCTATGCTTTTATTTGTTATTATCGTTTGGTTTTGTTTATGTAAAGCACATTGAATGACCTCTGTGTATGAAATGTGCTATATAAATAAACTTGACTTGACTTGACTTGACTTGACATATAACATTCATGTGGACTGGTTGTGCAAATACAGTGCATTAAAGCTCACCTTTGACCTGCACTTCAAAGGTTACCTCCTTGGAATCATCCTCATTTGTGACACTGACTTTGTAGAGGCCATTCTGCTCCATTCGGACTCTCACTAGAGTCAGAACACTCACATAACTGCCCAGAGAAACCACAAAACATATGCTAATCAATCACTCTCTTTGTTAGAACAAGTTAAAAGCAAAAACTTTTAACTGATGACCACAGCAAGTTTTTGCTCCACCATCAAAGAAAGGGAAATGAAGTTACCTGGTGCCATGCACTTTCCTTGTGTCGACTGTCACAGAGTCTGAGAGTGTGAGAGTCTCGTTGTCTTTGGTCCAGATCACTTGAGGATCTGGGTACGCCTCAATGGGCACGTAGAGTTCCACATTCTCATTGAGCTGGGCTGAGATGTTTACCTCAAGATCTACATCCAGTCGAACATAGCCTCTGTCTAAAGAGCAAGACAACTCAGATCAAGTACACGTACAGCATAGATCATCGTAGATCATCATCATCTATATGTGTGTCAGAGCTCATACTCTACTACTATATTGTTTCATGTATTCTCTCTGTGTTATATATTGTTTTATTTTTTTAATGATTTAATTATTGTACTATCTTACTGATGTGAATGCAAGAAAAGAAAGAAAAGACACAGTAACTAAAAAAGAGAAGAGTATGCTAATTAAAAAAGAAATCCCTGAAAGAGGTTTTCTGGTACTTAATGACTAGGCATCAGAGCTCACGTAATACTGTGATGGTAATGTTGTCCGTTCCTGTGTGACCCTCCATGGTGTCCTGGACACGGCACACGTAGTTGCCCGAGTCCTGAAGAGTGACGTTGGGGATGGTCAGGCAGGAACGTAGACTGTCTCGACTGGGCAGGAAATCCGTCAGTGGCTCAAGTGTTTTCTGTCAGAGGTTGAAGAAACAATGAACAAGTTAAGTACACCTCAGCTGTTCTCTAACTACTGTACACACTCACACTCAGTGTGTTTTGACCTCTAACCAGAGCATGTGTGCAATCATATAGGGCACTGGCCATCTGATGTGCATCTCTTTTATTGGCCGATTTTGTTGTTTACTGTAATTTGTTTGTTCATCTGTCTGTGCTAGGCTTGGGTACGTTGGTGAGTCACGCCGCTCCAGGCCAGCACATAATTGTTTTTGTTTTTCTTTGTTTGTCAACTCAGGGCATTGCTGTAAATGAGCTTAATGCTCAGTCAATTTCCCCTGAATAAACAACGGTTGATGATAGTGAGGATATATTTGTATATGGAAACAAACTACAGCTCTGGAAAGAATTAAGAGGCCACTGCAAAATTCTTCTCTGATGTTACTATTTATAGCTATGTGTTTGAGTAAAATGAAGAAATTAATTAAGTTTTGTTTTATTCTATCAACTACTGACAACGTTTCTCCCAAATTCCCCCCAAAAATATTGTCATTGAGAGCATTTATTTGCAGAAAATTACAAATGGTGCGTTTTCAGACCTCAAATAATGCAAAGAAAACAAGTTCATATTCATTTCTAAATAACACAATACTAATGTTTTAACTTACCGGTAGTCAGAAATCAATATTTGGTGGAATAACCCTGATTGTCAATCACAGCTTTCATGCTTGGCATGCTCTCCACCAGTCTTTAACATTGCTGTTGGGTGACTTTATGCCACTCCTGGTGCAAAAACTTTAGCAGCTCAGCTTTGTTTGATGACTTGTGACCATCCATCTTCCTCTTGATCACATTCCAGAGGTTTTCAATGGGGTTCAGGTCTGGAGATTGGGCTGGCCATGACAGGGTCTTGATCTGGTAGTCCTTCATCCACACCTTGATTGACTTAGCTGTGAGGCATGGATCATTGTCCTGAGGATTGTTTTTTTCCAGCAGAGTTGGGGAACATTGTCAGAGCAGAAGTTTTCTTCAAGGATAACCTTGTACGTAGCTTGATTCATGCGTCCTTCGCAAAGATGAATCTGCCTGATTCCAGCCTTGCTGAAGCACCCCCAGATCATCACCGTTTTCCCACTAAATTTCACAGTGAGTGCGAGACACTGTGACTTGTAGGCCTCTTCAGGTCTCCGTCTAACCATTGGATGACCAGGTGTCGGTCAAAATTGAAAATTGACTCATCAGAGAAGATGACCTTACTCCAGTCCCCAATGGCCCAATCCTTTTGGTCTTTTGCAAACCTCAGCCTGGCTCTTTTTTGCTTCTCCATTGATGAAGGGCTTTTTTCTAGCTTTACACGACTTGAGCCCTGCCCCTAGCCTTTTTCGAACCGTTCTCGCCTTGCACTTTACCCCAGCTTCTTCTTACCATTCTTTTTGTAGATCACTTGATGTCATCCTACGGATGCTAAGTGACATTCGAATGAGTTGACGGTCATCCCGGTCAGTGGAGTGTTTTTTGCCCTCGGCCGTTATGTTTCTTTGTTGTCCCCAATGTCTGCTGCTTGACCTTGTTCTTATGAACCACCGTCTTAGACATTTTAAGGATGGAAGCAACCGGAAGCTCACTGTATCCCTCTGCCAGTAAAGCCACTTTTCCTCAACTCTTTTGGCATGGTCAATAGTTATTTAAACGTATTTTCCTTTTGAGGTACTACTAGCACTATTTTTGCCATCCAGCTGGACCTATTGCAAGAGGATAGTGATGACCACAGCAGTATTATTTTTTCTACTTTTCCTTGTTAAATAACATTTGGCTCAGGTGATCACCTAATCAGTACCTCATTAATAGAATGAGGTGTGCTTATGTTGGAATTCAACAGACACTGGAATGGAATGGCTGTCATGTAGAGAAAAAGCTGCAGTGGTCTCTTAATTTTTTCCAGAGCTGTATATGTTAACATATACGGAAACTACTATCTATCTATTAACTGACTTACACAAGGCCAATAAACACATATTTTTGTTAGTAATGATTTTGTACTGTAAGCACTGTGCAACATTATGTTTGTTTACCAACCTCCTCTCGCGGATAGTCCCACACAAAGAACACGATCTCTGCTCCTTTCACTGTGCAGTTCACCATGAGTGCCTCGCCTTCTTTTACCACAGTCTTAGAAGCCGTTATGTAGGCCTCCATGCTCTGTGGAACTAGAATAAAATTTTAAAGAGGCTTCTTATTTCTAATACAAACATATAAATACAGCAATATCAATGTTCTTTGTAGATGCATTATGTGATATGTTGTAATGTGGTCATGAGTGTTGTTATGTTGACATGAATGCTGTTATGAAGTCATGAATGTGCCTCACTCCAGTACTTCACCGACCTACGATGCTGAAGACGTAGAAGACGCGGGACTCCTTCTCCTGGCCGTCCAGATGCCCTCTGCAGATGTAGGAGGAGTCGTTGAGGGCGGCGGTGAAGCCCTCGCTAGGCCGGTAGCGCCCCTGGACCACCGTCTGGCTGGTCTTCTCGTACAGGGTGACGCTGATGCGAGGGTCCGTGACCACGCAGGGGATGGTGCCCTCCTCGCCCTCCTTCATCACCAGCGATGACGCCATGGAACCGAACCATACCTCAGGGTCTACGGCAAGCAGGATGAGGCAACGGAGGGGTTCACACCGTTCAATGGAGCTACTGAACTCATTTTGCATGTAGTCGTTTATTTAGATGTATTGAATGCTATGGTCTGTCTGAAGCTATAGGCTTACAACACAACATTTCTGTTTAACAGTAATGGTAAAAGCAATGTGTTTGTGTGTGTGTGTGTGTGTGTGTGTGTGTGTGTGTCCTAAAAACACTGTACATATATACTTTTCATTTCCGTCTGGCCGTGCGTGTATGTACTACCTGGCACAAACACAGAGACCTCCTTGGCCTCGTGTGCGGCCTGCTCCTCACACACATACAGCCCTGTGTGCATCCACGTGACGTTGGTCAGCCGCAGCACGCTGGACGTGCCCTGGTCCTCCACCTCCACGCCATCCAGCTCTAGGGTGAAGTCGTACGGCATCCTCCACGTCACCTCGGTCCAGCCGGAGCACACCACCTCCAGGGACGAGTTAGCAGCCAGGATCACCTCCGCATTACTGGGGGAGATCTCAAGGGGCCATCCACCTGGGCAGAACTGCAATAACACTGATGAAGAGAGAGAGTGAGAGAGAGAGAGAGAGAGAGAGAGAGAGAGAATGAACATTGAACCTATTTTAAGTCAAACAACATTAAGGGTTTCATTTTAACTTTTAATTGCTTTCCTACAGGAGATGAGGAAGCCGGTGATCACCTATTTATTTCATGCACCAATTTAGTTAATTGAGGCAGCATTTTAATATGAAGTGTCTTCACTTCACTTGTACGCAGACCTTACCTGCAAAGAAGAGCCCAAACACCTTGTCTCTGTAGCTCCTCATTGTGCAGAGTTGATTGATAAAGGATTATCCTGTAACAACAAACTATGTTGTCAATGTTGTTGTTACACATGCTTACCTATTTAAGAATGCCTGGAAAAAACCAAGAGATTCTGTTAAAATGGGTTTGCAATGGCCATGGCAGTAGTCATGCAATAAGGACAATGTTTTGCATTCTTTCAAAAAAGATGGATGGGCAATAAAAATGCAGACTTCGCTTCCAGCGCATTCTGTGGCCATCTTTCCAGCTCCGAGGTTTGATGAGCCATTCGACACCCAGAGCAAAAGATGGGCCCTTTGAATTATACGGAACTCTGTGTGTGATGTTTTTAAAGGGGAGAGGAGGGGGGCAGAGAGAACCCCAGCTCTGGAAGCAATTAAAGCAGATCAAAGAACACAAAGCACAAAGAGAGAGGGAGAGAGAGAAAGAGAAGAGATAAAGAGAGAGGGAGAGAGAGTGAGCAAGAGAAGAGACAATGGTGGTGGTGTAGGAACATGGAGTGGTTCGGTCAGCGCTCAAAGAGCATTTGGTGTTTGGAGCATCTAAGATACTGTCTGGCCGCCAACTCCACCACTCAAAGGCATCTGGGTAAAGGCCGCCCCAGCTGGGGCTTGTCTCTGCATTCATAACACACATATTGAATTGCCTGGAACTCTTTAGCATTCCGTGTGAGTATCTCCAAAAACCTGAGGAGAATGCTGGTGGACACTGACTGGACACTACAGCCTGCTATTCATTTCACTGCATGCTGTTTTAAATCTCCATTGCCTCCACTGAACAAGTAGACAGTAGAATTCAAGTTCACACCACAATTAGTGTTTTTCAAATATTCAGAGAAGTAAATCTGTAAAGACTATTTAGAAAAGGTACTCTTTGTGAGGATTTCTGTCCCAATGTGGACCATTATTCTTTCCCCTACCTTTTAGTTCATGAGTAAAACTGTGGTCCTGCATTCTTTTTATTTTGCTGGAAAAAAGGGGGGGGCCTGGCTCCTTTGGCTTCTTTGAAACTGGTATAATCCAGACCGGACAGCTAACAGTGTGTGGAGCCAAAGATGTCAGGGATGCCGTCCAGCGTTTCATGAAAGCTCTCCGAGCAGACGGGGCACTAGTGGGAGGACCTGCAGACAAAACCTCACCACTTTCACTGCTGTGTGACTGTTTTGTAAATCTATGGAAGCTCCTGGCTGCCTCCTCACAAAATGTTTTACTAGGGAACAGTTGACATCCGAGCCTCCGGCCTTTTGTGCCAGCAGGAGAAGTGCGTCTATGCACATGACATTTTCCCTGGCATACTCTGATAGATTCAGTTAATTCTGAAGAGCTCTTCTTTGATATACTAAAACACCAGAAGACTGCAGTATGGCACATGAAGCTGCTTTTGCAGCCAAATCGTTTGTCTAAGAACACTTTCAGTCTGCAAACGAAATGAGACCGATTACTCCAGTGGTCGACACCACCAAACATTTGGAATGTAGCAAAACTGCAAATAAACACTTAGTTATTCAGTGCAGAGCAAAAGTTCACTCTAACGAACCCTTCATTTCCTGATATGACATAAAGAAACAAGGCATATGTTATTGAAATGGCATGAAAAAAAAATAAAACACACACACAAACACACACACACACGCAAACACACACGCACACACACACGCACACTCATACGCACACACAAACGCACACACACACACACACACACACACACACACACACACACACACACACACACACACACACACAAACACACACACACACACACACACACACACACACACACACACACACAAACACACACACACACAAACACACACATCCTGCCCCAAATACATGCAAGTGAGGATTAGCTCACAGTCCAAATAAAGCGCACTCTCTCAGGCACATAACAAAAACAAACATTTGGGCCAAGATCACTTTGAAATATTGTAGAAGACTGTGTGGGACCAACATATTAATTCAAAAACATTCCCACAGCAAATTGCTGTCATGTCTGGTGTGATGCTTTAGATGGGAAAAACCCTGAGTTGGTACAGGTTTTCACAAGTTCAGGGAACTTGACCAAATAGGCAAGCTGGTGTTGTTTTTATGTGGGCGTACAAATGACTAACTAGATTGAAAAGCAGACCACTGACCTAGCATGCCCCGGCACGTTATGACAGCCTGAAGTAAGCAAAACTATGCTCGACTTCAGCTGCTGGACAGGCCAGCTTCAGGCAGACCGGCGGCAGATGCTTTTGTTTGATGACTCAGGCATGTTCCTCATCACTATCTGGCCATGACTCAATGGGGACTTTTCAGCAGAGCTTTGTTTTGCTTTATTCTGGGTAAATTATGCTTAGTAATGGCATTCTCTATGTCTCCCCCAGAGAAGCAGGCGGCTGTCCTGAGGCTGAGATCAACTTAGTTCACGAACGTTCCATAGCGGCCAGGATACAGCGTATCACCATAGAGGACTTGCAATCAGTTTAGTCTATATATGGATGCTGTCAGCATCACTAACAGGTAGCACTTGCTAGAGCTCCCATGTGAATGATACAGTAACGACATTCACTGCATTGCTATATCCTCTAGGATCTACACCAGCCACACCAACACTGAGAACAGACACACCTACTAAAAGACAAACGTAAATTGGTGCAGCAAACAAATCGCCTGTTATGTAACTGTATGGCAAATTCGAATCATGTCACAACCTCTGGTGTTTTCAGTGGTCAGACTCAAAAGCTAACTGTGGTAGGCTCTTACAGCAGCCATCTGTTTTTACACTCCAACACAAAGCATTTGAAGGCATTTTGGATGTGGTTTCCATAAAAAAAAAGTCACAGACTGCATAAGCGCCTCAATGGTCTTGCCAGAAAGTCCCTGCTCTGAAAATAAAATACAAGGGGCAGGTTTTTTTTTTTATTATTATTATTCTTTCTATTTACACAACTTTCCAATTTCATTTCCACAAAGAAGCCTGTACGTCCTGTGATGGAGAAGTTGGATCTTTGTGTAAACATGGAGCCAGCAGGAGCCTGAAACCCCAGCGCTCCCAATCTGTTAGTGCAATTAAAAATGTCACTGGTCATGGCAGCGACCAGCCCCAGCGAGTGAGAAGGAAGACGCACTCTTCTGCCCTGGCACTGGTAGCAATCACACACTCTTCGCGTAGACACTCAATGCTTTGCATTGACTGGTCTTGCAACCTTTTACAATTTGGTCTGCATACAGTATGTGCGTGAAACAACAGTTCTTCCATCAAATCACAACAATGAATAACATGAGAGATTATATAGATGGGAGGGAGAGAGAGAGAGAGAAAGAAAGAGAGAGAGAAAGAGGTAAAGAGGGAAAATAAGATTTAACACACCTCTTGCATGAAGTACCTCAAAATCTGGTCTGCAGGGCTGCAAAAGTGAGCTCTGCAAGTCGCAAGTCGGTTTAGTGTCTTCCTGTTCACTGCAGGGACCGTCTGGAAATCTCAACAGTGCGAAGAATCACCAAAGTTCTCAGAATGCGGACAAAGGTGTGAGCACAAAACGGACAAAGGTGTGAGCACAAAAGCAACAAAGCTACATTTTCCACCAAACTAACCATACATGCTTCCTTCAAAAACAAACAAAAAAATACAAATACAAATAGGTCACAAACAGATGGACGTGTCTCAGTTGAATGCAAGTCTCCTGTAACTCTCACAAATGAGATTGCTTTGCCCCAGTTTGATAGGGAGAGGCAGACATACGTCTTGCTTTCAGGGTGTGCAGCTCTGCTGAAAAAGCTCTCTCTCTCTCTCTCTCTCTCTCTCTCTTGCAGAGACTGCCTGCATCTGTTTTCAATCTTGGCTTCCCCCCCTTATTTTTCCTTTCCCGACTCAGGATGTGAGTGGATGGCTAGAAAATTCATGGCTCTCGCCAGCAGCTGAGTTAGGGCTTTCTATTTATTTGTGGGATTTTTGGGGGCAGAAAGGGGCAGAAAAGGGAGACTGAGAAGGGGGAGGATGAAGAAGAAGTAGGAGGGAGAGAAGCTGTATAAGTAAAAGGAGGCACTGGAGGAATCTAAATGGATTTCCAATCAAATAAATCCGTTTGTCTCATCTGCAGACTCGTGAGGCATTGGTGGAAATAGGCACATTGCTACAGGAAATGCACAGACAGAAATGCTGGTGCTGGAGATAAGGTTTATCAGGGAATGTTGCACAGAATGTTGTACAACATCAGGGAATGTTGTACAGAACAGATCACAATTCCAGCAGGGAAATCTGGACACCAAGGCTCAGTATGTGCTTTACAGAGGAAATACCGACAAAATATCTGCGCTTGTGACAGAGAGTCTCTATTGATTTAAACAAGTCCTCAAGGACCTATCAATCCTATGAACATTTGCTGTATTCTTCATTATGCTCAAACTGAATGTGCCTCCAAAATGGCCACGCTAAATCAACAGTTCAAAGCAAGCTGCAAGCTGAGGTAATGTGCCTGCAGGTTTACAAGAAAAACATTGTGCTCATCTTCAGGGTGAAACAGTATGCTCATCAAAATGGAGTAGGTCAAGTCAAGTCAAGTTTATTTATATAGCGCATTTCATACACAGAGGTCATTCAATGTGCTTTACATAAACAAAAGCAAACAGTAATAACAAATAAAAGCATAAAAGGGCAATAGTCAAAGAATAGTTTACTAAAAGGTAAATATCATAATAAAAACATAAAACGCACGGTAAAATCATTTAAAAATAAAGAATAATTACGTAAAAAGACAAAATAAAAGACACAAGGTAGAATCATTTTCAAGGCAGATTCAGAATTTGTAGCTCAGTGCAGTTAGCAGAAAGCATCTGAGAACAGTTTGGTCTTACGTAAGTCATATTTAGGCTGATTCTATCCTTGAACCATAAATTCTGACCAAGGATTTTTTGAATTCACAGAATTGTTTTCCAGTAATAAATGATGCTGGTATATGCATCTCAGTCAGTCTGTCTGTCTGTCTGTCTCAGTTGGCTACATATAGACAATCCAGGATAATGTAATTCTTAGAACAAAGGTAAAATTTCCCAAATACAGTGGCAGTTCTCACTTGTCTGACCTGACTTGGCTGAAATAAAAATAGAGATTGTGTGTATGAAATATGTCAAATACAAATATTCTTATGGTTTACATGTAAATAGGAAACCCATTCCACAAACACTAGACAAGCATAAGCTTTTCTGCAGGGTCATACTAAATGCCTTTCATTAGCTGCCTAGTCAACATATCTGCCACTGTGTGGGATTCCACAGACCATATGGCCCTGCGGAAGTGCAGTAGTAGGCCTACTACAGGCAGTTTTGGAGCATACAAACATTGGCCTCTTTCAGCTGTGTGTGTGTGTGTGTGTGTTTATGTGTGTGTGTGTTTGTGTGTGTGTGTGTGTGTGTGCGTGTGTGTGTGTGCGTGTGTGTGTGCGTGTGTGTGTGTGTGTGTGTGTGTGTGTGAGAGAGAGAGAGAGAGAGAGAGAGAGAGAGAGAGAGAGTGTGTGTGTGTGTCTGTGTGTGTGTGTGTGTGTGTGTGTGTATGTGTGTGTGTGAGAGAGAGAGAGAGAGAGGAGAGAGAGAGTGTGTGTGTGTGTGTGTGTGTGTGTGTGTGTGTGTGTGTTTTCCTGCCTGCCCGCTGTATGTCTGTATGTGTATGGTATGTATGATGTGTGATTCTGAGTTTACGGTGATGAGACCAAAAAAACATCTGATAATGGAGTATTTTTTTTGTCTGAGGCAGATCTTCTTTGACATCACCAGATTGCTACACAATAATATTGGAATATATTTTTGAATGTACACTGCTGCACAGAAAAAAAAGTCTAACCAAAAATACACCACACCTCTAACAATGGAACATTGCAACTTTCTTTGGACCTCTAGATGGGGCTAGATTGTAGCACTCTCTGTGTGAACGCTGCAAGCAATAGCAGATAGACCCCTTATCAGCACTGAAGTTAGAGCAAAATTGGGATGGTCAGGGGTGGGCAAAAATACATCAAAATGTTTTTTTAAATAAAAATATCAAATACCCTAATTTAAGTGTATCAAAATAACCTACACAATACAGTAGCCAGCCACACTACGTATCAAAATAAAATACTTTTTGAAAAAAAAATTGTATTTTGAAAATACTATAAATATGATTATTTTCATCGTGTTACTAAGTGATACATGGGGGAATTTTTTGAGCAATGTTGCAGGGCAACCACATAAACAGTTCCGTTCCGATTGGATGATTAAAGTTCTCAAGGAACTGATGATTAAAGTTCTCAAGAAACTTGAGGTTGGTAGAGTGTATTGTCTGTGTGAGCAACCAACACGTTACTCATCTTACACCGGATTATTATCCTGAATCTCAATATTCTGATCACAACTAAGACAAAAGTTTATTAAGCTACTAAAATTAGGCTACTAAGTCCGCACCAGTCAGAGGCTACATTCATTGTTTTTACATATTTGTATTTGTAATATAGCCAACTGGCTAGAAACCTTTTATGTAACACATCTACAGACATTGTTATGGCATTGACTGTGATAGCTATGTATGTAATAATGTGCGCTGCATTGTCCCTGACAAATAAACGAATAAATAAAATAAATAAAAAATTAAAACGATGTAGGCCATAACAAGCCTACTGCCCATCCCTGGGTATGGTCTGTCTCTATAATTTACCGTAATTAACAGCATATTAGCATACCATATTGATGCTATGAGGGCCGTCGTGGCCAATTTAGGGCAGTTGTGGCTACTGGTTAGGACTTCGACTTGGAACCGAAGGGTTGCCGGTTCAATCCCCCACCAGTGTTCACTAATTCACAGATGGGATAAATGCAGAGACGAAATTCCTTGTATACGCAAATATACTTGGCCTAGAAACCTATTTACATTGATGATAACATGCAGTGCGTGCAAATGCCAAGTACTGTCAACAGGTGTTTTTTCAACTAACCTATGTCTCTAAGTGAATAGGGTACTTTATTGTGGTCTGTCTGTTTCTCACTGTTTTGGAAAATAGATCCATAATATTTTACTCATGGTAGAGTTTAGTCTATCTTATCCATGACAGAGCAAACGAGCCTATAGGGCCTACGTGTCACCTACAGGCAGATTAACATTTCTGCCACATGATGGCGAAAGCGAGTCAGGCCACGACTGGCCTACCCTGAATGCAAAATGACCTGCATCAACGGGATATTCCATTATTACTGATAAAAACGTGGTTTAGGCCTACGGCATCTATGTTGTAAACCATCAGGGGGAACTAGACAGGACATGTAGGCCTAGGCTTACGCAAACGATATGTGGCTTATGGTGCCTTATCCGATTAAAGCTCTGGGTCAGCAGTTTTCAGCATGGGCCTAACGTCCTAAATAGGCCTACATAGTTATGTTATTTCGCGCTGTGCAATTACACATAGGCCTAGCACCTACAAATATTAGACTAGCCTACACATATTTGGGCGCTGACATTACACGTGTAGCATACGTAGGCTATAATACAATCGACCATTTAGTATTTTGTTTAATTGTAGACTGCATTGTAAAGTGACACCTAATTTTACCCTCTAGTATTCTAGAATTCACGGCGATTTTATTGTGCCAAAGCGAGTTGTGGGTTATATGATTAGACCCAGAGTCTATTAGATAATTTGGATTTATTAAAAGACTGTAATAAAATTGGTGATCCGTGCTGGTGCTGTTGCAACGATTTTATCTGATTGAACACTGAAAAATAATTATTATTATTATGTATAGGCCTACGTAGGTCTAATAGCATGTCATTAAAATCGTTTTGGTCGACCAGGCTCGCCAAAAATATTCAAGATCGAGGCTGGGAATCATGGGATAAACTAGCCTAAACTGTTATGAAGAAGGTAATAAAAGCCTACACGAATTTTGATTGTCTATGTAAGTCAGACAATGTAACATTAGAGTAAGAACACGAATCAGGCTTTGGCGCACTTGAAACTAGACTCAAGAAGAATTCGACCACATCGTTCGATTCTCTGAGTTTGCAAACGGTCGGCACAGCATTATGGAGATGTTACAGGAGAAGAGCAATAGTCCTAATGTGGCATTTCACGACAATATAGCATACATAACTTGCAACTCGTCAAGAACGCTCAGCGCTAATGCGTGGCGAGGTGGGGTGTCATGGATATGACAATTTTGGGCAAGTTGTGCGTGGAGCACAGAATATTTAAAATCCAAGATAATAATGGCCTATATAAAGGCCATTATTATCTTGTATATATATATATATATGGCCTAATAAAGTGTCTTATATAGATTGTTGATAATAGGTCAAATGGCGTCTCTTAAAAATAACAATCCGCTTGCATTTATGCTATTTAAGCAAGTCTTGCGCACCTTAACTTTGGTACTCCCCTATTCTGGACTTAGTTCATTCTCCTCGAGTAGATGTCCAAGTTCAGTTCATCTGTTGAACAGAAATCTAATGACATGTTCGCAAAGCATGGAAATAAAGGATGCGGTGAGGCAAATCCTAACCTGACAAAATGGTCATGACCCCCCGCAGCACAAGTTTAAATGCCATAAAATTAAAGACCTATTCAATTACTCCTGTCAATCGTTATTAATCAGTAATACAATTATTATTATTATTATTATTATTATTATTATTATTATTATAGTTGTTGTTGTTGTTGTTGTTTCTTAGCTTTTGGTCACTGTGCACTAGAGTATTTTCTCTTTGCTCAAAATCTTCAATAAAAGATCATAATAGCCTTCCTCCTAAAAATGTTTTACCAATATTATTCTGACAAACATACAGGCTGCACATTGCATAATCTAATAGTGATATTGCTATTGATCTGTCAACATAGAGCTCCCATATCTCATCTGATGCAAAGCACTTCTTACTTCCTCTACAGAGGAGAATAACTGACATCACCACTGCCCCTACAACACAGGTCATCCCAGTGTCTCCGTGGCACCCTGCATTGACTAGGAAGTCGCACATGGCTGTGAAGTGTGACTTGACACTTCCATGTCTCCTTCAGCTACTTTGAACTCCCCCTCTTATTTCTCATGTAGAAAATTCTCTCACACATTTCTGCTATCTTGGAATAGTCTGTGCAGGACTGGTGTTGAGATCATATGATTCAGCACAGGTTGAGGCATGTTCCTCATGCAGCTGGAATTGATCATTTGTTATTTTCATAATCTAAAAAATATCATCAGTGTGTTTCACAAGATTGGTGTCCAATATATAATGCCTCTGTTTGAAGAAAACATTGCATAACATGTAAGTATCAATAAGTATCAACACCAGTCTATTTCCTTGTCTGAAATAATTTCTACAATTTGTTGAGATATTCACGAATAAAGTTGTTCATGATTTCTTCTATAGCCTTGCTTGGTGTATGAGCTTTACGACAACTTCTTGGTTAAGTTGGGTTTCAATGATAAATTTGAACATTAGTGAGTGCAATTGACCTTTAATTATATGGTGAGGTAATTACAGCTTGTAGGTGCGTTACGGCGTCTCTAGCGTGCTACAAAGACTCGAAAGTCTAACTTATCAAAGTGGTTTATTTTTTTAGTGAATCCCAAAACGGAGTCGCTTCCAGTAAAGTTAATCCATGTTTCTGTGATCGATTCTTGTAGGCTATGTTTGATCCTAAATTAAGTACCCTAGCCTAAAATTTTTGTCAGATTGTGGCACAGGTGATCAAGCCTATTACAATGAACATGAACAGAAAATAGCCTCCAATACATCAAAATTATAAACGCATTTATTTAATTGTACAAAATGTAATGTAACACATTCCAAGTCATTGCTGTCAACTTAAATGTCTCGAAACAGGTTTAGGCTCTAAAGGACAAAATAGCCTAGCTGTGGTGAATACCTTATGGATGAATCCCATAGAATAGCCATAGGTAGCCTACATCAAATGTGTCCTTTTATTTCGTGAATGGAATGAATATGAGATAGTGGATAACCTAATTTATCAAAATTGATTAAACATAGAAACGTTGAAAATCAAGCAAATTGGACACTGATCCCAGCCAAAAATATGATCCATCATTTGACAGACTGTAAAATGATTTGATGAACAAAAACACAATGCATTCGAATTTATTGAACTGTTACACAGTCCTGTATTTTAAAACAATAAAATAGAATAAATAAATATTTTATTCTATGTTAGCTTATCGTGTTCTAGTAATGTTTTTATTTGTTTATTTTGCACAACTGGTCATTCTAATTTCTTCATAATAACTGATTTTAAAAACGACTTTTCGGAACTACATGCAATCCTTTCACTGCATTGTTGGGGGCTATAAAATTCCATTCATCCATTAGCTCAAATGAAGTCCGATTCAGCGCTGTCTTACAAGGTGTGAGAAGGTGGTCACCGGGTGGGTTTGGGATATCGTCTGCCAGATCTTTTTGAAATGCCTTTTTCAGAGCACCCTCAAAGCAACTTTGGAGCCGCGTTGTCGCCTGAAAAATTGCAACCGAGAGTTTTGTAATAGGCCTACGTGCAGGATACCTCATTCAATTGAGACTTGTGTTTTAGCCAATGTCGTGTAGGCTAATTCAGCGTTAATCAACAATTTTGGATAACTAAACTAAATGTCACTAAAACTAACTTCTTAATAAAGTATGCATTAACTAGCCTATAACAAAATATTAATTAAATAACTAGCAAGTTGTTTAAAATGAGTATCCTCAAACTAACGACAGCTCCAGGTGTGTGTGTTTATTTTAATCAAAATTCCTGATGAGAAAATTGACAAAATTGAAAATCTCTTTTCAGTGACAGTTTGTTTCATGAATTCACAGTTCAGAAAATGAATATACCCTTCTTCCATCCTGAGACTGTCTGACAGAGCCCGAGACAACTTTGGCGCTTGTTCGCCTTTGAAATGCAGAACTGTCTCCAATGCAAATTCTTTCTTGATGGACAGAAGTCGAGGGAGGGAGGTGAGAGCTGTAAAGCTGACGTCAGAGACGCACCAATTAACTGGCAGCGAGCTTGGCGAACTACAGCCTTCAGAATTCAGACGGACGGCTCAGGTAAAGGCTGGGCTACTCCTCGTTAAAGACAGCCCTGAGGGTATAGTGACAGGAATATAACGGTGTAGATGCAGCATGAGCCGGAGCCGCAATACTGAAAGATGTACGTGAGCTATCTTTTGGACAAGGACCCCAGTATGTACTCTAATACTGTCAGACATCCCAGTCTAAATTTGAACCATCAGAACTTCGTACCAGCACCTCCACAGTACACGGACTTTACAGGATACCATCACGTCCCGGGAATTAACAATGACCTTCATCACAGTCAGGCTGGAACTTGGAACCCGGCGTACGCACCGCCGCGGGAAGAGTGGCCACCGTATGGCGCAGGGACGACTCCGTCTACTTCCAACCCGGGACAAATAAGTTTCACTCCCCCCGACTTTTCCCCCGTTCAGCCACCTGGCCTTCTGCCACCTTCCATCAACGCAAGTGTTGGCCAGCTCTCGCCGAATTCGCAACGCAGAAATCCTTACGACTGGATGAGGCGAAGCGCACCGCCGTCCAACCCAGGTAACTTTGTTACAGACTTCTCGTGTCAGCTATTGCACCTGTAGGCTACTCTTGACATAAAACAAACTGCAACGTCCCATTCTGTCAATTGAAATAGAACACCTGGTCTAAAATTTCTCAAGATCAAGTAGTCCTATATGCTCTTGTACGAAAGCGCATGCATGCACCTGTCAGGTGACCGACCAGGTTTGGCGTTGTGCACATAGACATTATGTTTAATTTTCCAACGTTTCTTTTTCAAGAGTGCAGTGAAGACTGGTTGATGTAACTACCTAAAACGTAGGCTATTGGCTATACATTTAAGACCAATAGTATAACCTAAGTGATGCCTGATTTGATCCACTGTAACTTCAGCCCGATTAACAATTCCAGGTGGCCAAACTTTCTATTCAGGTTTATAGCTGTGATACAACGTTTACATTGGGTGCTGAATTTACAGCAGAGACGCTGGAGAAACTTCTTGGTTATCATTTATGGTAGCTTTATGTATTTGTCTGGGAATATTATTGCAATAGCCTGTGTGCAATCCATTAACACCCCGGAATGGCCTAACGGAACATCATCACTCAGTGATGCTCACTACGGATTAAAAACTTAAACTGACGCTTAAAATATATGCCTATATCACGTAAAAAATATATGTCATAGGTTGATGCTTGTTAGCACCGTTTAGCCACCCAACTTATTCTCTCAGCTACGAAGTAACCTATTTTCAGGTTAAAGGGAAGATGTTTGAAGGCGTTTTATCGTTTAGGCCTTAGAGTGAGTGGGACAGACATGACTTGAAAAGCGTTGTCATGTAAATCAGAGATTTGTTCTTGTGTATTTTGTGTATTCCGCCAATAAGGTGGTATAGGATTTTATACTTCGGCATCAGCGCAGGGAACCAGGGACGTGCAATACAATTGTTTTGCGTGCATTTTTCTGATGTCAATACCTCCTTTGTCAAGCAAGGCCGGTTAGGATGACTGTGGCTGATTAATAAAGCATTTTAGTTCTTGCATATTGCTAATTCAGGGGCATTCATATCATTTTTAAAGGCAATAACTATTATACAAATGTATCATTATTAGTTGTTAATTAACTTGCTAATCATTAGAGTGCTGATTGAATATTATGCATAACATGGACATTTAGTGATAGGAAATGAATTACAAAATATGGTGGACCAATCAAATCACTTCAAGAGTAGAGGGAAACTCAGAAAAAACATTTTAACCCAAATCTGCCTTTCCACTTTGTTATCTTGTCCCAGACAGGTGATTTTATGGCCTGTGTTATAGATTAACCTATAAGACAAGAGCTCGTATCAGCCTACCTACATTTGTTCTCATGAACATCTCATTAGCTCCAACAGTACTACCATTTATCTTCAACCGTGGTGATGTCTTGGACAGAAATCTGGGTGCATCTTCAAGACAATATGTTTGTTTTTAATTAAAGATATCCCTTCACTCCCATGATTAATGGTGGGGGGTGGTTATGGTTCTGTGTATGTGCTTGTGTGCCTATGTCCGTGTGAAAGAGAGAGATAGAGTGTGTGCGGTGTAGGTGTGTGTGTGTGTGTGTGTGTGTGTGTGTGTGTGTGTGTGTGTGTGTGTGTGTGTGTGTGTGTGTGTGTGTGTGTTTGTGTGTGTGTGTGTGTGTCAATGGATATTAATTTAAGCATATCTACTGCTCTAAGTTCAATGCCACAGGATACAGACATATGGCATCACACAACCCATAACCATAAACTGGAGATTTCCCTGATTACGCCCAACTATCAAACACAATGCTGACTGTGTAATCATCCAAAGACCCAGACTTGACCAGGGCCACCCCATGTCCTTCTCCCCGTGGGATTCACATCAGAACATACTCATGCTGTACTTACAGGACATTAAGGGGTGGCCAGCTTGAACAAACATATCATTTTGTAAAAAGCGACCCTCAAAACTGACACCTGGATAAATGAATCATAAACGGGGTAGATTAAAAGGGTTAATTAGTGAACGGAACGCTGCCGGTGCTGTCTGAAAGCCTAATGGCCTGGATATCCTCTCAGCATGGTTGGCGCCCTTGCAAGGCGTGCCTCCCCTGTCCTACTCAGATATGTTTTAATCGTTAACTTGGCCGCTGTTGACACGTATGTTCCCGATGCACTAAAGACAGAATAAGTGACTTTTGACATAGAGTGCCATGTCACAAGGGCTCGTCATTTTGGATGAAAAAAGCTCTGTGTGTGTACCTTTTTAAGAGAGGTGGTGTAAGACATGGAGCAGAAAGAGTTTAGTGCTCATCCCTGGACTTTATGAAAAAGAGGGAAGCTGCCATCTCAGTTATATGCAAATTTGAAGTCAGATCTATAGTGCATTTGAATTGCAAACAACTATAGTAGCTGGACACATTAGTTAAAATATACCTGAGGATGGGCTTGACAAGTTAAGGCCTGCATATAGTAAAATACTAATACCTTTAATTAACAATGGCATGTTTGGTTCTGATGTTGATGGTACAGGGGGTAAGACGAGGACAAAAGACAAGTATCGGGTGGTGTATACAGATCACCAGCGGCTGGAGCTGGAGAAGGAGTTCCACTACAGCCGCTACATCACCATCAGGAGGAAGGCAGAGCTGGCCACCTCACTCAGCCTCTCCGAACGACAGGTCAGTAAGTCTCCTCTAATGTGTACTTCCGTCCCTCTCTCAGTCTCTCTGTCTCTCTGTCAAAAAAGAGTCTCTATTATCTCTCTCTCTCTCTCTCTCACTCTCTCTCTCTCTCTCACTCTCTCTCTCTCTCTCTCCTTGTCTTTCTCTAATAAACACCTACAAACATACTTCAATCACACATACTGATTGAAATAACTATATAACTTATAAATGAAGGTCCAATGTTTTCCACACAAATATTATTACATTATTTATGACACTATCTGTCATTTAGCTGATGCTCTTGTTCAGAGAAACTTGCAGTGAACAGTCCCCTTGCAACTTGGGGTTGAGTGCCTAGCGCAAAGGTGCAACTCTGAACATGCTGGTGTTAATATTGGGAGGGCAGCTCCCTAACTGCTAGACCCCCACTACACAGATAATCATGCAAATATGCAAACTGTACTTAATATGGTTGTGTCATGCATGGCCTGCTATAAACTGTGTGTCATCATTTTTCCACATAGGTAAAAATATGGTTCCAGAATCGGCGAGCTAAAGAGAGGAAGGTGAATAAGAAGAAGATGCAGCAATCTCAGCCGGCCTCCACCACAACGCCCACTCCACCCGGCTCCACCATGCCGGGGAACGTCGCCATGGTGACCAGCAGTAGTGGAGGCCTAGTGTCACCACCCATGCCAATCAAACAGGAATACTGAGACGCTGAAAAGAAGGAGATGATAAAAAATGGCCGACTGTTAGTCTTTTGACCAGAGCCACCCAACAACAGAGACTCTAACCGAGGCCAAAAGCTGGAACAGGGTACTTCAAATCAACACCCATGAGGACTGCTTGTGTCAAAAGATATTTGAAGAGTTGCTGCTTTCTGCGCTTTTGTAAAAAGGAAACTTAAAAAAATTGAATGAAGAGTGAATGAAGAGATTAAAAAGATATGAATATATATAAATATTAACCTGTGTTGTTCTGTAATGTTATGGCTGTGTTTGTTTTTAATGTGGATACCACTTGCCCTGCTAACACTACAAAGTCTGATAGAGTAGGCTTGAAATATTTGTAAATGGTTTTAATTTGAAGTGTGAAGATAAATATGTGTATATTTGCAATGGAATTTGTATTAAAAGCTTTATTGTCAACTTTTCTTATCACATTAATTTCACCAAACTGCATACCAGCTGCATACCAGTATGCAACCTGTCATATTATATTATACACTTTATCCAGGGCCACATTCAATGCTGTTGATTAAAAAAAAAAAAAGACAAGACCTCAAGTGTTGATATGAACTTGGAGCAAGACTGTTGAAACTCATCAAAAAACAGTGTGTGTATTTAGCAAGCCATTAATGTAGTTTGAAAGGACTGCCTGTGATTAGTGGTGAAAGGATTTCCCACTTTTATATGGCACCAAAATCAGAGTGCAAGGTTCTATGTCAATAAGATGATAGTGTAAGTTATTGCCATTGCATAGGACAGCACAAGCGTGTATGTCATAGTCACTGGGCGAGTCTCAGCAGTGATGCGCTGTGGAGAGGTTGTTTGCGCACCATAACGGAATTGTAGGATAAGGAACAATGGCGTGCTGAAAAACAGAGAAGTAATTTCTCTGGCCTACACATCCACACCCGCCCCATGCCAACCTTATCAGAGCACTGCTCGGAAGAGACCTGGTATTGGGAGAACGAGCGGTATCTCTGCCGCCGCGTATGCGCACACGGACATATTTGCCAATCTTGTTAACAGAGTCAGGGAGCGGCGGCCAAAGGGCAGGACGAGGAGGAGGGAGCGGAGAAAGCAAACAGAGCGGGAGGATCCATCTGCCAGGCCTCATCTCTCCCACGGAGACACAGACAGGCAGGCAGAGGAACTGGACACAGCCACGCCACGCCACGCTACGCCATGCGTCCACTGAGTGCACGCAAGAGCAGCCCCACGTCAAGAGACACACCTGATCATGTGGTCATGTGGTCAGCATCAGCATGAGAAGGGATGTTAGGTAGTTGTAAAGTTGTTAGTTGAAAGCAAGTGATCAACAATGGCCAACAAAAGGACAAGGCCATTGTTTGGTACTGACGGTGTGTATTAACTGAGTGTGTATTTACTGGCTAAGTGTGTGGCTTCAGATTTTTCATTGAGTTACATTACATAACACAATAAAACTATGATCATATATAAAGAAGCTCCACATCTAATCAACGCCTCTCTTCCTGTTTTGCCCACAACTGTTTTGTTGCCAGAGACTCGAATGATGATGCCTTTAACCTTTGTACATAAACCCAGAGGCAAACACCAGTGGTATCATGGCGATACCAATGCCATCCAGAGGCTTTCATAATTAAACCAGGAAGTCACTCCATAAAGTGCGATCCTCAAGTTGAGTACGTGCACCCATTCAGGACAACAACCTGATGAAACCCTTGCCCACACTGACGTGTTGCCAACTCCTTACAGTCACTGACTGTTCACCAGTGCGATGCGTGACCATGCCCTACAAGGTGAAACAGGACCATGTATAATATATGATTCTTTATAACCCACTCATGGTCATTACTCATCTTATTCATCTGTAGCCAGTTAATTCCATGCTCCAGTTCAAATGTGTCCACATGCTTGGCCAAAAAAAATCTGTTACTGATTCTGATTTATTCTAAATAACAAAGTTTTTTTTTTTATCTGTGTGACATAATACTCCTCTGACCATCAATAACGTGGTTGTCAATTACAAGTCATAACATACCATAAATTACATGGAACCTCAAAAGTCTAAATGGCATGAATATGTTTTGAATTTGACATTAAATTAGAATGAGGTAGACATGATTATAAGTGGTTTTGAATAGTCAGAAAGAAATATAAAAGAGCAGGTTCTCCTCTGGATTAATCTGACAACCAGAAATTAGCACAGTAATATACACTGGCAAATCCCTCAAAGTAAATGTTCATAGGTTTACAGATGCAATTATCCTTTTTCCTGAAAAGTATCTCAGAATATAGTCTTTGCTTTTATTTTATGACTATATGATCTAGTAATAGCTATTGCACTTGGTGAAGTATAATCTAAGCCGTTAGAGTACTATCCAGTGCAGTAACAACCCACATAACATACAGTATATTACTCATAAATTACCATATGATGGATATGCTACTTTATGGCTCAAATAACACCAGATAATTAAAAAAGCCTAAATCAATGGCCTAGCACATCATGATGCTGAAATAAAATGCCCAAAAATCGCAGGAATTTATGTGAAACTGGGGACATATTTTACCAAAGTATCACTAGGTTTCCTCTTCTTTCTCTGTTGTCTAGAAGCGCTGAATAAACAAGCGGACATGTGCTCTGGGTACTCCAGGAGTCGTAAATTTTATTGAAGGAGGTATTGCAGTAAAAACATCTGCACCACAGTAACAGGAATATGTTTGCTGGGAGACAGCAAAACGTTTTTTTGCCGGGAGACAGCAAAACGCTACCAGGAAACCCACTAGTGAAAAACTATGGGGAGGGCATGCTTTTGACATTTTAGATTCTTGTGGATCTTAAAGAAACTGATTGATTAATGGCTAATCACAGATTTAATGTATGGTACATGTGTGGCAATGAATATTGTAAGAATAACTATTTTTTTATATTGATCAGACATTATATTAAAATAGTATATTCACATTCCTAAAAAACACATTTGTCATAATGCATAAGATGGTACAAAAACACATGCAAGACTAAATGACACAAAACTATAATTAACATTGATTTATTGCGTACGTACAGACATTCAAATTCACTTGAAGTGCTAACAAATTATGCATTTATCTTCTGTGTAAACAGACAATTAATTACAGCAAATAAAAAGAAACCACAAAACTTTTGCCTCCTTCCATAAAAGCCAGTGACCTCTCCTGCTCTAGTATCCATTATACAGCCACATGTTTATGGGGCAGTTTTACCATAAAGACTCATTTACAATATACTTACTGCCCCCTAATATCCTCTGTATTGGTGAGATTTATTCTGAATAAACACTGGAGCTGTAAAGCAATAGCGATTGAAATGGTGTCAATGCAGTAGCTGTCTATAAATGTCAGATATGGTTAAGTACCCATGGCATGTAAACTGACTAATTGACACTACTGGTATTCCGCATGTATTGTCACAAATGCCAGCATGGTCTGGTGTCTTATGTATTATACAGAGCTTTGAAATGAACTGTTCAAGTTGAAAGAATGAATAATATGAAGGATTTAGAGCTAATCAACGGCTCAAACAAAAGCAAAAAACTTACACAGCATTACATTTTCAGATCAGGATTATTCTGGTTTTTAATCAAAAGAAAAAAGATAAATCAGTTACCAAGAGTACCGTAGATACTGTAGCAACCCACAAGCAATTGGATTAAATGAATAAATATGTAATAAAAATATAGTTAACATGAAGCCTTTCAAATCATTGTCAGTGTCATTATATCATCTTATCAGTGATTGCTGTCTGTCAGATGCTTAGGGAGCATGACAGGAAAGTACCGTCGATATCAGGGGT
Organism: Alosa sapidissima; assembly: GCF_018492685.1. NCBI lineage: Eukaryota > Metazoa > Chordata > Actinopteri > Clupeiformes > Clupeidae > Alosa > Alosa sapidissima. The sequence continues at coordinate 30,812,978 of NC_055961.1, read as the reverse complement.
CTATTTGGCTATATCAGCTCAACTTGGCAGGTAATCAATCAAAATTGCTAACACAGAAAATCCCACTCCTATCTGTGCAAATAGAGACACAGTTCACAGCACCCTTTCTGACAATGTTGTACTACAAACAAATAATTTTGAAATGATTGACTGAACCCTGCATTTTGGATCCTGAGTGTGTCTTGACACTTTAGATCCATGCATAAATACATTGCCATATGTGTCACATTTCCAGTGCAAAGGTAGATTGTAAAGTATCAAAGTAGATTGTAAAAATGAAAGACATGATAGGGGCAGATGTGGCCTACTGGTTAGCGCTCCAGAGGGTTGCCGGTTCGAACCCTGACTAGTCGGCACGGCTGAAGTGCCCTTGAGCAAGGCACCTAACCCCTCATTGCTCCCCGAGCGCTGCTGTTGTTGCAGGCAGCTCACTGCACCGGGATTAGTGTGTGCTTAACATCACTGTGTGTTCACTGTGTGCTGAGTGTGTTTTATTAATTCACGGATTGGGATAAATGCAGAGACCAAATTTCCCTCTCGGAATCAAAAGAGTATATATACTTACTTACTTACTTATGAAGTGTTGGAGCGCTTCAAAATATGTCTATGCATTTGGTGGATTTGCCGATGAATCCCTCCTTATAGTTAGGCAGAGGTGTTCTGGGGGTTGAAGGGAGAGGCTTAACCTTGCACGCACAGGTGTTGCTTTCCAGGTGTTTATTTTTGGTCATTACCTTTGGCCTCTGTCGTTAACCTTTGGCATGGTGATAATTTAGAATGCATTTCAACATGACACTGCAGAATACACACGCCAAACCAAGTTCATGTTTGGCAATCCCACAAAGATATCAGGACCACAAGACAAACCCCTCCTTCTCCTGTGTAGGTAAGAAGGTGAATGTTTAACACGCGGGGCATCTCAGTGCCACGCAACTCAAGTGGCAATAAAAATTTAATTTGATTTTACGGTAAGGTCATTGCCATTGAGTGAATGAAAACACAATACATAACTTTGTTTATCTGACACCACTCCTTGAGGGCACTTTTACGACTTACGACACAACACCTGATTTGAGAAATACTATTGGCATAAGCTTTGTCAATGTTAATTCTTTTAATGATCGTATTTCAAATTTTCTAAATGAAAATGTTGTGCAATTGTGTTATAAGTGTGGTGTCTCCACCTTACCAAGTTCTTGATAAAGGTCCTGGACCTCTGACAAAAACAGTACGTGAATAGGCCCTATAATGTGACTTGTCAGCTGGAGGACAGAAAATGTTCTGCAGACTGGGAAGAGTTAGATTGGGGACAGACAGATATGGTGGTGGTGAAGACCCACACACTGTAGTGGAGAAGACATCACAGGCCACTTTTCTATAGGCCCCTATAAAACACAGATAACAAAAGAGGCAAACGTTGACGTTGAGACAGGATTTCCCTTCTGCTCCTTTCATCAGAGCCAGTGTCTCCAGGCCAACAGAAGAACCCTCAGGAGGTCATAAAGATAGGTCATCCAGCTTAGCATTGAAGTGGTAGGAGTCAACACATGTACATAGTGCACCCCTCTATTCCCACTACAGACACCCACAGAGTTTCATCAACAAGACCTGAAGTGAAATGTTTCAGCCAATGGAAATCTTGCTACTTTTTTCTGGATAAGCCAAATGTATAAAAAAATGAATTGTCATGAATTTTACATAATTCAAATTCTTTAAAAAAGGAATACAAACTGTTATACCTACAACCATGTTTACTTCAAGCACACACAGCAAATACTGGTTCCTATATGTTTGATTGCCTACATGGCCCAGTAGCTAAGCTTCACTGGCCTGAGTGACTGGCTCACGTCCTCTGTTTGGAGGAGAACCTTCCTGTCAGCTGGTGTCAAACTTCACACCAAATGAACGGCAGCCCCTGCGGATGACAATGGGCCTACAGGTGCAGCGCCGCAGACAATAGAGGCCAATGGGGCTGTGAATGGAGCTGAATGATGCACATTAGAATTGGCAACGTGTTGCCCACAAGGACCCCAGTTTCTCGCCACATCTCCCAGACCTGTGGGAAAAAATGACGTCCCAGGCCAGGCTCCGGGGAGAGGTACTGTAGTCCTCTAGCAGCACTAAACCCTGCTCCGACAGTTAGGAGGGCTGGTTGTCACCTCATTGTGTTTGCGTTGAGACATGATAAGGATACAAGGATACAAGGAAGTTTATTGTCACATGCATATAGTTACTGGAAGTAAGAAATGCAGTGAAATTATAAGTGGAATGGAGCAACATGATGTTCGTGAGGAGAACTCCTGACTGACTTAATAAAACACTAAGTGACTTTTAAATGATTTGCTCTTACTTTTTTTGTGCATACTTGCGCATACTTTGCTCTTACTTTGTCAACCCAGAGTGTCTGATAAGTTTTTTTTGAGGTCATTGTGATGTTGTCATGTTTTATTGCCTGTTGCTAATCTATCCCAGGACAGCAACAATAGGCTACCGGCACTTTTGATTTCACTGAAGGAGCCTTACGGCAAACTCCAGCCCACCTGAGGTCAAGGCCCGAGTAGTCTCCCTCTGTTTATGGCAGTAAAATAGAAAACAGTGCACACAGTTGTAAAACATGGGCCGTTTTCATAATCGACGTGACACGCCATATCTGCTTCTGTAAATAAAGCTGCGCATAGTAACAAGCCACATGGGAGCCATGTGTCATTTGAAGAGGAGTGTTGTGCTGTTTCCAAAATTGTTCAAATGTAGATGATGATAAACATTTATGTTAAGGGCATCACACCTCTCTGCGTAACCCACTGTATCTCTCTAGTATACAACTTGTGTTCGTTTCCCCCCACCCCCCAAATCATTCTCCATGTTTTCAGATGGACCTACAGTACAATGTCTCTTCCCTGTCTTCTCTATGCACATGTGTTTGGAGTACAACGATTTACTTTTATCTTAACTGTATCCAAGCTTCAGAGTTAAACATGTATGCAGCAGGAAGACTTTAGACAGAGAAACCCTGGACTATTACCTGTTTGTGTGAGATAAAAGTAGATTCTCCTCAAAACAGGAGGGGACCTTTTTGTGTTGCCTCGTACCCACTTCACCTGCTTGCATGGTAACAGATGAACAGACTGCAGCCAGCAGATGTGATGGCTGTGTGGGTTTACCAGCCTGCTGCGTTTTATGGCCCGTGCTCTACTAATTAGGCACATCAACACGGCTTTAATTGTGGGCCCCGGCCCGGACACTGTCACTGAGCGCGGCGCTAACCCAGGCATAAAGCTGAGTCGCTCCCGCGCCACGCTTCATTTACAGCCCAATTACCCACACATGTTATGGTGCTTTAAAGATATACCACAGTATCTCAGACAGATTATTTCCACTGCTATTGTTGTTATTATTAGCATTATTTACTACCTAACTACTGTTACTGCCTTAGTTCCAATGATGTCATTCATTTCCTCACAGGTCATAGTCAGGAAGTGTCTTCAGGTGCATTATGTGACAATAAAAGGTAAATCCTTCTTGAGTTTAACAAAATATAATTGGTTGTTGCTGAATGTTTCTGAACTTGTCCCCAAAAACGAATCATTCTTTAATCATAACTGGAGGTTTGGCTAATTTTAGTGACCGCACCTGAGTCAGTAAAACAACAACTACTTGAGGATTCCTTTTTTTACAGCTTTTATGAGTGTATACAACAGCGACTGAGTAAACGTGTATCTGTTTGATTCACCACAATTACATATAAAACACTGATATTGGCATAATTAAGTTGACTGTTAAAAGACTAAGAGGATGTTTTTATTTTATTTACAGAGGATGACCATAAAGACAAGGCTGCAATCTTTGGGACTCAAATAATAGTATAGTATAAGTATATAATACAAATAATAGTATAGTATATATACTTTTTTGATCCCGTGAGGGAAATTTGGTCTCTGCATTTAACCCAATCGGTGAATTAGTCATTAGTCAAACACAAACAGCACACAGTGAACACACAGTGAGGTGAAGCACACACTAATCCCAGCACAGTGAGCTGCCTGCTACAATGGCGGCACTCGGGGAGCAGTGAGGGGTTAGGTGCCTTGCTCAAGGGCACTTCAGCCGCGGCCCACTGGTCGGGGCTCAAACCGGCAACCCTTCAGTTATAAGTCCAGAGTGCTAACCAGTGGGCCACGCCTCCCCCCAATACTGTATTATATCCCCCATAATACTGTATACTTAAACCTGAATACATGAACAGTAATTGATTTAGCTATGCTAAAAAGTTTTAACTTGTTCATCAGATTGTTATTCTTCTAAAAACGTTAAAACTAACTAATCTTATGTTAAGAGTGAGAATGTCAGAGATATCACTAAAATTGATGTACTTCAGCCACCTATTTTGGCAAAAGCAAATTACAGAATTCTCTGGATGGCGGTGGCATCAGCATTGGGAACACAACACTGCAAAGAAAGATGAGCGAACACAACCCAGTCAAGTCACCTTGCACCTACTATAACACATAAACTTGACACTACACATTTACATAATTTAACTCACACAAAGCAACAAGGTGACTTGACTGGGATATGTTGCGAGTGCTAATTATCTTCTTTACAGGCTATAGGCCAAAGTGAATGCGAAAGTCGGGTGCAAATGAAGAGATGGCTTTATGGCAGGGTGAGAGAAACATACCTGGAGGGCATACAGCCTCATAAAAGTTAATCATTCTACAGTGCATGTGGAAAGCAAAGACAGCAGGATTTTCACACTGCACCCCAGCAGTTAAGGTCGTGGGGCGGTATGATCTTCCCCACTGATTAATACATGTATGCTGGATACATATACACTGAATAAGACTATGGCATTTTGAAATTACATGGCACTGGATTTTATTTATTTTTTTTTTAGATCAAAGGCAGGGGTTGAACGTGGAGGTGATGTTCTTGTGTGACAATAGGCGGATGAGCCATGACATGAGCCATTTGTAGGACTAAGTAGACAAGTCAGAATCGATCCGCAAACTGTGACATTCCAAAGGCCTGCTGCTCACCAGGTCACTTGTGATATGATGCTATAGCCAGATTACAATAGGACTGTAGTCGGGTGACCTTTGCATGATTCCTGTGTCATTTCCTCCCAGGCTCAGAGGCCCTTCAAATGCAGAGATCAAAGCCCTTCCTAGCCCTTAAGACAGTATAAACGGCCTGAGCCCTATCCCCTTCCACTGCTTCCCAGCACAAAAGAAAGCATCACCCACCCTGCATTTTACAACCTCTGCATACAAAGACAAGGCACAGAAGAGTGGGTGACGACTGAGTACCTGACCTTTATCAAAACCTTACTCATAAACTTTATCAACATGCACCACAGGGGTGGAACGTATAAAACAGATATGCCTATGGATTTACCAGTGTTGATAAGCTTGTATTTGTAACACTGCTAAATATGTTCAAATTAAGAAACAATATAACATGCAAACAGCTACAAGTTGCAAATGTTCTGTTTAGTATGTTCTTTTCTGATTGGTGACAATGCAATTAAGAATAGCAGCTACTGAAAAAGCAATCCAGTGCAAAACATGTCAAATGATTGTGATCACAAATGCATTTCTTCTTCATTCTTTACACATTAATGTACCAAATATTCCCATGTGAGGAATGCCCCCAGTACTCTGTGTATTATGTATTATTATGCAATGTGCTGTGTATGTCTATATCTATCTACATCCAGAAAAAGGAAATGGGTATATAACTGGTTCAAGAGTCTAAATTATACGGTAAGCATCTAAATCACAGTCTCTGGAGATTATCATTCTTTATGGATTTATGGTAGATTTAATTGTTTTACTATGAGGAGCATTTTATTTGGTCTTAAATGAGACTCTAAAATTAAGATATAGTTTGACCATCACTAGGTCCAGCCCCATTGTAAAACAATGATTTATAGATGCAGCATAACTCAGTGAAGTCATCTTGTTGCTTTGAGTTATGTTATGTCAATGTGTAATATCAAGTTTAAACAATATGAAGTTGACACTATTCACAACTCACAAAGACGACTTGACTGCGTTATTATTATTATTATTATTGTTGTTGTTGTTGTTGTTGATGTTTTTGTTGTTTGTTGTTGTTGTTGTTATCATCAGCATTGTGCATTCTGTAACATTTTTATCTGCTGGGTGACTGTTTTCATCCATTCATCCATTCTAAACAACACAAGTACTGTTGTTTTCAATGCAATTGTGTTATTTTCAACACATGTTGTGTAACAAATAAAAAAGGAAACAACACAAACTGTGTTGTCCCAGTCTGGATACAGAGATGTGTAAAAAACAATGCAATACAATGCATTCGTTGCACATTTACAGTCCATCCCCCTGTCTGTCTGTCTGTCTGTCTGTTCGTCTGTCTGTCCTAATAACTGCTCTCACAGTCACTTTGGTCTGTCCCTTGAAAGCATGTTATGCTGAGACCGTGTTTATGGCCTGTTGCAGTATTAAAAGCACTCTGCTTGCACAGCTGATGAAAAGCCAAAATGTCCCCATACAGTCTTCATGAACCTGACGTACTGCACTGGGAACGTCTCCTACCTCTACTTGACCTCAGTGCAGTATGGTAGCTCTCAAAATGTCATCGCTACATTTTAGTTTGATACATGGTTAAGGTATATGTGGGATTTTTTTCAGGCTTTGCAAAAGTATATGAAGAGTTTAGCTTTGAAACTAAAGCTATATACTCCATTTTCATGAATAATTTTTTTTAAATGTTTGTAAATGTTATGTAATTTAAAAGGCCATTTCAGTGGAACTGTAATTTGTTTTTTGTTATTTGTTTTATCTTTACTAAATCAAAACAACCCAGCTGCAATAGTGTTGATATTACCTGAGACACACAATTAAATAACATGACTTATTACTGTTAAAATGGATATATAGCGAACCAAACTTCATATCTACATTTAATTGTTTTTATTAAAAGTATGAAGAGTAAAGTATGGTGTACCTATATGGGCTATGTATGATGTAAACCTATGCAATCCAAGGGGCAAACATGAGGTTATTAACATTTGGGTGGAAAATAGAATTTGTATGCCCTATAGTTGATTTATTATGCCCATATTATGTCGTATGTATTTGAATTCAATTTAATTAAAAATCCTTTTGTGCTTTCATATACATATATTTACGAATTTGTCCTTTATGGTTTCACTTATCATAGTTTGCTATTCTCTACATCTGTCTGTGTAAAGCAAATTGAATTGCCTTGATGTATGATGTGTTATATAAATATAGTCTTGCCTAGCTTATAAGGCATTCCATAGGTGAATTTCAGACCTATAGGGTTAGGTCTGTTCAGAGTAAGAGAAAGCCATAGATTATAGAAGCAATAGAAGATATAGAAGCAAATTGCTCAAGCCAGGGTCTCTTAGCAAGCTATGCATAATGTGCTGATATTTATAAAACAGCATTTTCCCCGGACTTAAAGGAACAGTCTATAATGCGCACCAGAAACTTTTACATGTGCACCAGAACTTGTTTGTGCTCACCAGAAACTGAAAGCCCAAAACATGTATTTTTGTACGTTTCTGGTGTGCACCAGATTGTTCCTCTTGCTCACCAGAAACGTTTGTGTGTGTATCAGAAACTTATTCATGTTCACCAGAAATTTCCAAATGTGCATCAGATTCTTAGCCTACAAAAATATATAATTTTTGCACACATCCCTTTAGGGGCTCCAAAGACAACAGTGCACAACTGTATTGAATTTTCGTTGGTTAAGTAGCAACAGCCATTGTGTGGGACACTGCGTCTGCACAGTAGGCTTTAAATTCATGTCGGTGGTTAGTTGCACCAAAACCTAAACATAGTTGGCTCACCTTTCCTCTTTACTGTTTCATTACCCTCAGTTTAGAATATTTCTCAAACGCACTTGACTTTACTGATCATTCATTCTTTTCCCATACACACCACTTTCTCCAATGGCCATCACCAGCAGTGTTCACATCCTACTGGCGACTTTGCAAAAACGACAACAGAATTTTTGCTAGTCCTCTGTTTAAATGATCTGTCTCTCAAAATCAGTAAAGCTAAATATCAAGACAGAAAACGTAAGACACAAACGTAAAACATTGCCTAATGTAATATATTTACTAAAACATAGAAAACATAGTTGTAGCCTATACTGTTTCAGGGGAAAGGAAGGTCTGCCTTCAGTTTACTTTCATTATGTTTCTATAATTTTGGGCCAAAAAACTGAAACTACCCATCCTCTGAAGTACAATGTATGCTTATATTCAGAGTGAAGTGCACAAAGAGAAATGTATTTTTGTTATATCTGTCTCAAGCCATAATACCAATTCATCTATCTTGTGCACTGTATCTAAAGAAAAATAATTATGCATATTACAAGGAGAGGGAGAGGTTTAGATTAACTGTACAGGATAGGGAAATAAAACAACAACCTCTTCTTTCAGTCATGTAGTACATTGAATGAATGAGGAAAAGGAGGTGAGAGAAGATGTGAGAGACTTTAACCATGTGCATTCAGTGGATCTTTGTCACCTGTCATGTGAATCATTAACAGATGCAGTCATAAACCTGTAGATTATGGAAAGTTTGATCATGGTGGGTCATAAAGATTTAGAGGCCATTTATGACCCACAGGCCCTTTGCATGGGCTTACCTTGACACAATTTGCATGTGGTCCTGAGACTCTCTACCTTCTACCCCTGACCTGCTCTCACAAAGCGCCTGAGCCAGAGAATCCACATAGGTTTTATTGCCTGGACACATGACTTTATTATATGTGTTGATTGATATTAAAAGGATACAAGTGTGTTACTGTATGCATTAATTCATTTTTATATCTATACTTCTTTTTATAATTTGATAAAAAAAAGTTTCAGTCATAAGCACCGTGCAGCGTTGTATAATATTCTGCTTGTGGAACTTACAGTAACGAGTTCCCTTTTATGTGGTAATTTCTGGACACAACTTCTTATGTTCCATTAAACATGTTAAATAAATGTTTCATTAACAAAACATAAGTGGCACAGCTTCCGCCTCTGTGGCAGTAACGATACTTGCCTATGTGACAGGATTACATAACCACGGGTTTGTGGAGAAACTGCTACTGCAACCTGATAAACTGAATAATGTACGTTTCTTGCCCACATAAACACATAAATGCTGGCCTTTACCTGAAAAACTGTATATGGATTGTTAATTGAGTTGTTACTACTTTTCATTATTTATATGGTTTACATTATTATTATTATTATTATTTATTATTTATTATTATTATTATTATTATTATTATTATTATTATTATTATTATTATTATTATTATATTATTTATGTTGTTATTATTATTATAGGTCTAGCACTGTGGCAATAATTGTAAAATAAAAATAAAACCAGTAGCAAAGAAAGAAACATTTCAGTTTGAAATAAATTACTTCATTCATAAATTATACTGGACATTGTCTGTATAAAATTGTGCTAAAGATACAGTGCATGTCATGAAATGGATATTTGTAATCCAATTTTTCCTTTCCTAATATTTGTATTGTTATGAGGTCTTAACTCAATTAAAACCATTCTGATTCATGTCAACTGGTTCCTCTGTCGTAATGTTACCTGATCCACATGATTTCCCCATAAGAGCTTTTACTTACCTCAACAAAACGCTTTCTTTGGTATGTTACACATCGGTTTTATTTCTACAAAACATCTTATCTTTCCATAATTTTCAGTTCTAATGCAACTTATAGTTTTATTGAAATAACAAAAATGTTGTTATTACATCAGATAAGTGGGTGAATTTATGACATTTTAAAAATGGCATTTGTTATTATTTTTATTTTAAACATGTTTTAATTCAGATTTTACATTTTCAATTTTAGATTTTAAAATGTACAACATTAAGGCTTAGACAAATTAGGATGAATCCATGTTGCTAGCTGGATATTACATACTCAAGACTCCTATGAATATCTCAAAACATCTGATATGTGTAAACTGTCATCATTTAAAAATTAAAATTAGAATCCCTACTAAACTTACCATAAAGCTGAAAAAAAAAAAAAACACAAGCTCATAGTTCATCATTTAATAATATAGTATACTGAAAGTAGACTGAAGACTGCTGCTTCAGTCAGCTGCTGAATGTCTAGCACTTGCATATACCTAAGGTGACATAGTGCTGCCACCTAGTGGTTATAGAAGAGGAGAGCGACAGTTATATCGACGGTTATAACAAAACATGATGCCTACATTTATTCTTTATGGTTGCTTATCTGGACACTGAAGTGTCATGCATGAAGATGATGAAGATGCCAATTATGATGACAATGATGGCGATGATGCCAATTATGATGATGATGATGATGATGATGACGATGATGATGATGACTGTTATACGTACACGTTGTCATCAAACTCGGCAGTCTGTCTCTTTGTGCTTCTTTTTTTTCTTCAGAAATCTCATTGGGATCTAGTGGGAAGAAGAGGAAGACAAGTCAAGCTGTTTTTAAAAGGAGTTATTAAGAACATTGTGTGTGTGTGTGTGTGTGTGTGTGTGTGTGTGTGTGTGTGTGTGTGTGTACATGTGCATATGTGTTTGTGTGTGTGCAGTTGCTTTCATACATGGACTGAACCCCTGAAATGTTCTTGATGTTACCCCATGATGTTATCCCATTTGTAACTGTATTCCATATGCACCATACAACTGAACTTACCATAATGTGAGGAATTTGGATCTAAAGCGGTGTTCTCTGCTGTCGGAGTCTTTCTCAGTAGGTTACCTCTCTTGGTATATATTCTCATTAGCATCTGTTACACATGACCAAGACATTTGAGTAAAACATCAACCGAGAAAAGAGGAAACTAGCAAAATTATAAAAATGCTCACCTTCTTTCCTTGTTGATGGAGTTTTCTTCATTGATTTCACAAACACAACTAGGACATTTAATTGTTTTTATTAAAAGTATGAAGAGTAAAGTATGGTGTACCTATGGGCTATGCACTGTATGATGTAAATCCAAGGGGCAAACATGAGGTTATTAACATTTGGGTGGAAAATAGACAACAGCATTTGTATGCCCTATAGTTGATTTATTATGCCCATATTATGTCGTATGTATTTGAATTCAATTTAATTAAAAATCCTTTTGTGCTTTCATATACATATATTTATGAATTTGTCCTTTATGGTTTCACTTATCATAGTTTGCTATTCTCTACATTTGTCTGTGTAAAGCAAATTGAATTGCCTTGATGTATGAAATGTGTTATATAAATATAGTGTTGCCTAGCTTATAAGGCATTCCATAGGTACATTTCAGACCTATAGGGTTAGGTCTGTTCAGAGTAAGAGAAAGACAATAGTTACCAATACAAAGGATGACAGGACTACAATGGTTGACAAGTGTCCTGGTAAACAAGACACATATCGTGAAATCAATATCTTCACATTTTTGAAGATATGCCATTAAAAGTAAATGTATTATGTTGGATTTGCTTTGAAATTTTTTAATTTTATTTTCTATTACCTCGTCTAGTGGTTTGCTCACATGTCACATGTTCACATGTCACATGTTCACTTCCATTAACGTTGTTGCAAGGCTTGGTCTCACAAAGGTTTAAGGGATCACCTGAAATCACTGAAATGAAGCCTGAGATGAGGTTTGAAATAATTTTGAAGACATTTTCTGGTTAAACAAAAATTCAGTGCTGCTTGAAAGTATGTGAACCCATTGAACTGAACAATTTGGAGTTTTCTGTTGTTTTATCACATTTTTCTTATTTTATCATGACCAGTTTTTATATATGAACTGTCAGGTCAGGTGTGTATATTTATTAATGCATGTAATTGTTTAGAGGGAATTGCATGATAAAACAAAATATCTTGAAACATCATTTATGTATGTAGCCTACAAAAGTAAGTGAATTCTCAGCTGCATTGGTAAAGACAAGTAGGCAATTGATTAATGTAAAACATATTTGGGTGCTGAAATTATCAATTAAGCATACTAATCAAACAGACTTCGGTTGGAAAGGGTTTGAGCAGCCATGATTAAAAGAGAGAGGAAAGCACTGCAGTACCAAGGCATACCAACAGGGATCATCAATGCCAAGAGGAAAGGAGATATCTGAGGACATAAGGAAGAGAGTAGTGACAGCCCATCAGTCTGGGGAAAGCTACAAGACCCTCTCTAAAAGATTGCAGCTCCATGTATCCACTGTAAGACAAATTATTTGCAAATGGAGGGCATTCAACATCACAGTAACATTTCCTAGAGGTGGATGCCCATCAAAAGTATGACCAAGATGCACCAGAAAGATAATAAATTGGGTAAAAGCCAACCCACACATCCCAAGCCATCACCTCTAGAGAGTTACAGACCTAGCATCTGGAATAAATCTACTGTGTGTCTACAATCAGACGGAACTGGCCAATTCAACTTTCAGAGGCCTTCTGGAAGTCCATTATCTGGACTGGTGAGTCCAAAATAGAATTATCTGGTCACAATCCAAAATGTCATGCTCGGAGGAAAGCCAACACTGTATACCAAGAAAAGACCTCCTCTCAACAGTGAAGCATGGTGGTGGAAATGTGGAGGCTGTTTTTCTGCCTCTGGACCTGGACAACTCTATATCATCCAGGAAACCATGAATTCTCCAGCCTATCGACAATTTCTTGAGATGAAGCTAGGGAGGAAATATATTTTACAACAGGACAATGACCCTATAAGCATTCAAGCAAAATTACCAAGGAATGGCTTAAGATAAAGATAATTCATACTCTGGATTAGCCTAGTCCAGACCTCAATTCAATAGAAATGTTTTGGCTAGATCTGAAGCGGGCAGTACATGCCAGTTGACCCTCCAACCTCTCAACTGGCTGAGTTCTGCAAGGAGGAGTAGGCAAAAATCCGCATAACCAGATGTGAGACACTGGTTAATGGGTACAGAAGATGTTTGGTTGAAGTAGTGGTTAGAAAAGGAGGTGCTACAAGAAATTAACTACATGGGTTCACATACCTTCGCAAATGTCATATTTTGGGATTTTGTGAACTAAACCACTTTTGTTGAATACATAATGAAAATATATAACTTTATTTTGTTTCTGTCTATTATTTGAAAGGTCAGCATTACAAATTGGGGTTTGGATGTGCATTAAATAAGGTCATTATTATTTTATTTTTTTGTAAAAAATATTTGACTGAGGGTTCACGAACATTCAAGCAGCACTGTATATATATTTGTTTTTTGTTTTTTATTAATTTTGTGTGTGTGTGTGTGTGTGAAAAAGGGCTGCATTTTCAGAAATCTGGTAAATTGTCACATGTCAGAATAGTAACATCACTCAAGTATGAAAACATAAAAAAAGAATGTTTTGCATAACTTACCTTTGATCGTGAGATTGATTGTTCGCTGTTTTCTCCGTGTTTCTGATCTCTTGAATATCTCAACCTTGTATGAACCAGAATCACTTTTGTGTCCTCTGCATATAATCAGGTCTCCGTGCACTGATCTCACATACTTTCTTGGATTATTTGTCATATTATCTTTTATCAGCAGTTTATCATTAAATGACCACCTCACGCTGTCATCGCCTTTAACACTGATGTTGGGCTGAAGGAATACTGTGTCTCCTAATTCACATTTGATACGTTCTCTGCAATAGCTACAATGGTAAGAGAGAGAGAAAGAGAAGTGTGAACACATAAATCAGCTTACGTGGTTAAGTTATGAAACAAGTGAAAGAGTTTATCATACTGTACCATGATGCACACCGAGATGGAGATATATAATCCACACTGGAGACCAGAACCAAGCTGTCATTGCTCTATATGCTCTGGGGGGAAAGCATGCCAGTATTAAGAACTGGGCTCACGCCGTGTTTCGTCCAAATAGGTAGGACCTCTTCAGATCTCTCTCTCTCTCTCTCTCGCTCTCTTTCTCTCTCTCTCTCTCTCATTACCTTTTTTTGTCTCAGGAAATAACGGTGACGCACATCCTTAAATCAGCCGTAGTGTTAGATATAAAAGTGTCAGTGAACTACAAGGAGGAGGATGACCATCAGTGGTGTAGTCTAGTTAGCTGTGATCAACCCCAAATGTTAATACCTATCCTTGCCTATTTTAAGTGGGTATACTGAGATGGTGATGTTTTTTAAGTGGGTATACTGCGTAGTCCTGCGTATCACGTAGACTACACCACTGATGACCATGATAATGACCATCAGGGTGAAATTGGTGATGATTTATCAAAGCAAAACAAATTTACAGTTTCACAACTTTATATTTATAAGCAAACCACACAAAACACTGACTCTTTCTATTACCTAATGTTAATGTGATTATTAAAGTAAAAAATACAAGCTTACCTTTACATATAAATGTGAACAAACATATATTTGATCTAGTTTATACGAGAGGTGCATGCAGGCATGAAGGAGCTCACTCTTCAAAATACCACATTGTGGTCTCCTGGTGCTGGCCATAGCAGACATGATCAGACTGAACACACAGCACGTTTCCTATACCACTCATGTGCATAACAATAACTATAAGTGCATGAGATCGAAAGAAGCACAGTGCAATGGTTTTCCGTTTTCTTTCTTGTAGCCGGGTATAAATGGTCAGCAGGTTACGAGGTCGTTTCGTCTCTGCTGATGGTGTTAGTGTATCTTTATGACACCCACTCACTTTGGTTGTATGCATTCTGTTTAGTACATATAGTTTTTCCACTTTTGGTGCAGGTACCCGAGTAAAGAGCCTTTCAGTTCCCATCTCTAGAACCGGCAGAAAAGTAGCAAAGCACTCACGATGCTTTTACAGCAAAAGTGTGTTTAACTGAAAGAAGACAGTACAATTTAATAGCATGTAATAACCATTATTATCAGAATGGTTGATTGGCTAGAACAATGTAGAGGTCTGTTTTTGACTCTCACAGTATGCTGTAAGTTCTGTCAAAGGAAGGTGTGTGGTTTCCAGAGATGGGTAATATGGTTTATTCTTGTATGCCAATGTTGTAACATCTGCATAGACTAAGTAGGTGAGATGTGCGGACTGCTTTGTTGTTTCCAATTGCATGCATGTGTACAGCCAAAACAGGATGTGTACACTTCACTCAAATGTATGTTCTTTCCCAACTACAGTCATTTTAACAGAATAAATCATTACTTGCCATCCTCACTGGCTTGTGTGACTACTACTACAACTTCTACAACTTTTGCTGTTTCAGATTCATTGTGGGCACAGCTGTTTCACATCCTTACAGGAGTGCATCTCTACTGCATCTCTCTAGGTATGTATCCCAGGGCCACTTCACAATAATGAAAGCAAGCATGAGGCACTGCCTCTCAGGTAAATCTTCTTTTCATGATCATTTTTATTACGGCTGCCTCATTCTGTCTTTTTTGGGGAGGTGGGCGTGGGGAGGGTGGGGTGGGGTTGAAAGTGTATGGGAACGAAGCTTTGTTTCGGTCAATTTCCCCATCTGCAGTAGGAAGAGTAAACCCACAAACAGTTTCACTTCTACTTCACTTCTTATGATCAATGATGCACTAACCAGAAAACACAGCACTGATGCAAATGCACCTGTTAAACCTCTGAGGAGTTTGTTTATTTGTTTGTTTGTGTGTGTGTGTGTGTGTGTGTGTGTGTGAACAGATAACAATTACAAGCAGTATTCTAACCACCTTTTATTTAAACTGATTTGCGCTCTTTACCAATCATGGGACATATATCACCAGCTGAACTGGTGTAACTCTCTACACAGGAAGTACGACTGAAAATGCAGAGAAAACAAGATGATCCACTTTGAATTGTGGTGGGCGGCACAATGACAAAAGTCAATCAAATTCAACTGAGAAAAGTTGAGAAGTCAACAAATCCAAAGTAATAATTCTAGAAGCACTGAAGTGATGTCTAATTCCGAAGAAAGTCAACATTTAAGGAACACTCACTGATCAAAGAGGAAGGAAGAGACTAGTCCTATCATATACTGTACTTACATCTAGCACAAACATTACACAGCAGGACACCAGTACATTAACCATACAGATTCTTTAGGTTAATACCGAGAGCCATAGGCAGCATTTTGTCATGCAGTGTATCAAATAACACGTCTAAAACCTGAGGAGAGAGTCACACATTCAGGAGTTATTTGTTATCTCAGAGACCCTTCACATAGACAGAAATACTTTTTTTCTGTACAGTATATCAAAGTTTACAGCTCATATAGCAGGCAAAAAAACATATTTTAATTATATGTATATTCCTAAATTATGACAAACACAAACAGAAGCCACGCCAGCTAGATTTTCTACAATGGTCAGTCACACGTGAAAGTGTGTGAAAGCGTAGTAAATGTGGAGCGTCGGGGCCATGCCCAGAATCCGATTTGGCAAGGAAAGAGAGCATGCTTTGCCGTACAGAATGTGAAGTGCCATCGACAGTAAGCAAAGAGCACATGCTCCCATCACCAAGGGAGTGCACAGTCTCTTACACACAAATACACACACAGTCTCTCTCTCTCTCTCTCTCTAACACACACACAGAAATGCACGTATGCACGCACTCAACGCGTGCGCGCACTCACACACACACACACAAATTGCCCTTTCAATAAAAATAAAAAAAGTCACTTTCTCACAAGTCATAGTGTCTCCTATTCTTTCAACTCAACCCTAAACACACACAAACACACACACACACACACACACACACACATAGGCATTAAGGGCTGTAATGACATCATTCAGCTTGTGGTAAGCCATTTTGGTACATGTTCTGTTCCTAATGTGTAACTATAGCAGTTCACATGTTGTCTTCATGGGCAAAGCAGATAACAGATAACGCTTGTAGCAAGTAACTCAGTCTAAGGTGTATAGCTTGTTGGAGTTCAGCCACAATGCTGGAGTTCAGTATTTATTTGATTCACTGGCTTAAAACTAAAGGTAGCTTCTGAAGCTGGTAGCTGATTGATACTGGCCCCATTGAGATCATTATCAACTACTCTTGCTATATGTTCAATTAAAAAATCAATTAAATAAATTATACAGAAAAGTCCTACTTTCAGGCCATAAGTTTATCACAAAATTCATCACAAAATCTCCATAAAAGAGTATGTCCACACAATACATTAGGCAGTGCTTTTATCTACAAATCCTTGCTCAAACAAGACTGAAGTTTCAACTCAGTGAAAGAAAACCACACACCCAAACAGACACACATGCACACACCCACACACACATTTTTAGCCTACAATACAAGATCAACTTCAGCACATGAAAATTGCATGCCTCAACGGGGAGAAAAGGTTACAGTACTTATTTGAGTAAAATATCAAAATGTGTGTTATATACCATGTTCTTAAAGTACAGGAGGTACCTAGGAGTCTAGAGGGGCTACCCACTATGCCCAACTCTGCAAGACATACAAAAAGAAATGATGTAACAGATACTTTTTTGCTGGAAGCTCCAATATTATACAGAGGCAGAAGCTATTTTCACCATGAGGATAAAAAACAAGTATACAATCTTTACTTCAAGTCTTCAAAAGTGGCGTTGGATTCTTTAGTAGTCATTTGCTTCATGTTTCATTGTTGATTGCAATTGTTTACAATGATCAGCTAAGACATTTACTGATTCAACATTGCATGATGTGTCAAGTACATGTGTGCCAAGTTATTTCAAATCCACAAAGTTTTATTTCAAATAAAAACATGTTTCTAGTGAGGGACAATAGTTAAATACTGCAACTCAATGTACAACCTAGAGTTAATTCTAAACACAATATGCCCTGTGGGTTCCTCGCTTTTCTCATACATTCAAAGAAAAAAAAAGATAAATACTATATTTCTCAGATCTTGGTCAACGTCTATATTTTCTATTGTCCACAACCAAGAGAATGAGAACCTAGGGTGTGAACATAATGTTTCACATTCATGCAATATACTGTGGTACTACAAACACAAGGTCAACATATGTATGAATATAGAAATATGGAACTACAAATACCAAAATGAGGCAACACAAGTAGGCAATAGGCAATATAATTTCAAACATCATTTCCAGAGAGTCTACATTTGAAATGACTGAAATCGACTGAAACGTCCTCTGAACAAAAGCACACCTTTATTGCAGAAACCCCGGGAGCAGTGTTGAGCTCAGGAAGTTAAAGCTGCAGTTGGCAAGTCTGACAAATTGAGGGGACTTGGCCAAAATTTTGAATGTTTCAACTCTCATGGCCCTCCCCCACTACCACCGAGCACCCTCTCATCGAGTTTGTGCTCGTCAGTGCGCACCAGACTGCACCAGACTGTGATTGACAGTCAGATCTCACACAGCCCTGCTCTGATTGGACCAGAAGAACCGGGAGCTGTGGATTTTTGCAAAACAAATAACAGGCTCTAGGTGGAGGTAGAAGTGCAGTTTTTTTCTAAAACTGGCTGATTTATGTTGTCGGAGCATAGTGTCGGTTTCAGTGAATATGATCAAAAAGATCTTGCCAACTGCAGCTTTAAATGTGGATCTGGTATCATGTTCACTTTAACCTCCACAAGGCTTCAACCTTTTCTTTTCCCCTTTCAGCAAGGGCTCACCAACTGGGTAAACTGGAAGATCTAAAACAAAGTGCCATGACTTAGAGCCACATTTACACCATATACTGTTTTCAGAAAGCTATGAAGTTACAGTGAGGGCTGAGGTGCATCAAGAGGGCTTGTATTACTCTGAGATAAAATCTTTTTTTTTGTAAGGCTGTTCTGACCGTCTGATAATACAGTGGCTGTGACCCAAGGATAAATAATGTGGTTGTACACAGGCAATTCCACCAAAACGGTCACGTCCATAACGCCAACACAATGCCATGGTATGGTATGGTATGATGTGAATGATGATTACTTGAAATTTGAGCATTCATTCTTCTTGGTTGTAGAACTTACATGAAAAACTTTCACATAATCATTCGCATCATACAAATACCATGGCATTTAGTTGGCGTTATGGACGTGACAGTTTTGCGTGGAATTGCCCACATGTAGGTCATATCAGGTTTTGTGTCAGTGGAAATTCCTCTAAGAAATACTGTATTAGCTTATTAGGGATTTGCTATAGTATAAAACAACTTTATAGTAAAATTCAAAAAATACATTCATTTAAATTTTTTGTTTAATTTCACTGGATACTTATAAGATATTTAATGTGAAGAAAGCTGTACTGGCAGTAATACTACTGATAATATCAAAGTTTTTTTTTTCCATGCTGAGCAGTTATTTGCTTTAAGTAACAAAATGTTGCACCATGTTCCTGCATTCAGAAGACAGCATTTTAAATTCAGCTCTCCGAAAGACCCCAACTGGCAACTCAGCCGTTCCGTTCAAAAAGCTTGTCGTACAGATAGAAAAAGCTTGTCTAGTACATTTCACCTCATGAAATCTCTACCGTGAAAAACAAAAGTAAAATAAAAAAAAAGACATACTTGTCACTGAGACAGCTAGACGCAGACAGATGGGGGGTGCACTGTGCGAGCTGAACTGAGCTGGAGTGGTAGCATGTGTAAACGAGTGCCAGACAGGAGGGATGCAATGCGTGGACGGATGGAGGAATGGAGGAATGGAGGGAGGGTTGGGGGGGGGGGGGGGGGGGCAGGCTTGTCTCTCGTGAGGTGGGCTCCTCTCTTCAGGGGTCCACACACACAGCCAGCAAATCAGCAGCGTCATGAGTCATGGCTCATTCAGGCCCTCCCACAGAGAGGCTGATAGCAGCAGAGAGCGAAAAAAAGAGTTGGATAGAGAGAGAGAGAGTGGGAGGGAGGGAGAGAGAGTGGGAGAGAGAGAGAGAGAGAGAGAGAGAGAGAGAGAGAGTGGGAGGGAGGGAGAGAGAGTGGGAGAGAGAGTGGGAGGGAGGGAGAGAGAGTGGGAGAGAGAGAGAGAGAGAGAGTGGGAGAGAGAGAGAGAGAGAGAGTGGGAGAGAGTGGGAGGGGGAGAGAGAGAGAGAGAGTGGGAGGGAGGGAGAGAGAGTGGGAGAGAGAGAGAGAGAGAGAGAGTGGGAGAGAGTGGGAGGGGGAGAGAGAGAGAGAGAGTGGGAGGGGGAGAGAGAGAGAGATGAGTGATGGGGTGGAGAAAGAAAACAAAGCATTAGTGAGGAACATATAATTGCAATTAGAGAGAAAGAAAATATTTCACTTATATATATATATCAATAATACACGATATTGCATTTCCAATTCCTTGCCACTAGATGGCGCTACGTCGCCATCTCAGGAGTGGCATCAGCGGGCTGAGATGGTCGACGCTTCTCACCTCGTTTGCTTACTTGGTGATGGCGGAGGGTGCCCCTGAGCGGTGGAAGTGGACGATCTGCCATTTGCCGTCCCGGCGGTGCCAGATGCGCGTTTCCTCCGACTGGGCAGTGCGCGGCATGCCGTTGGTATCGATGTACTGGGTGATGCGGATGTAGGCGATGCAGGCGGCCTCCTCCCCGATCAGGTGGATGTGCGGGTTGAGGATGGTGGTGTGCACAGGCTTGCTGTTCTTAGACCACACTACCAAAGAGAGAGAAAAATGACGCAGGTTATTTCATACTTGGCTATGTAACAGGGCTATGAAACACAAAATGGTTCAAAATGGTTAATTCTTCACATTCTGATGCTATTTCTAGGTCATTTTCAACATTATCACAAATTATTTACAGCACTATTCATGCCTGACATTAGGCCTGGCTCCCCTCGATGCAAATTCTTGCTACTGTATAATCAGTCATGATCAATAAGATTATATTATATAAGATTATATCCCCCTTGTGATGGGAGTTCCCACCACCCCCAGTGGTCCCCGTAGGCCCCATTATGCCTGTCCTCACTGCCAGATCACAGAGAGGAACAGAGGCACAGTTCAAACATGGCTGCTAATAAATGACCCAATGAGCCGGAGAGCAGCTGGGCAAATGAGTCCGAAGATGTCTGCGGTCATGGATAACTGGAATCAGAGCTCCCACTAATGAGGCCTGCGGTAAGTCCAGCTCCGTCGCCATCCGCCTCTTCCGCTTCTTCAAGCCACTTTGTTTGTTATCGGACTCTGTCTTATCAATCAGATCGGCCACGGCAGAGATGCACGAGAAAGGCCGGGGACAGATGTCTGATCTCGTTTGACAATATGAAGACAAGATGAGCACAGCGCATAATAATGATATTTCAGTTCAGGGACGCTAATGTGATTGTCTTCGCTCTCTGGGGGGTATAGGGAGGGCTGCTGGAGGGGGGGGTGGGGGCTGGGTGGCCGGCTTACAGTTCTCAAAGTAGAAGCGATGGAAGTCCAGGCCCTCCACCAGGTTTCCCAGAGCCTCTGGCTCGAACGCGGTAACACTGGGATCGCACATCTTCCTGCAGGACAACAGAGGAGAAAGAATGAATTTGACACGGTAGAGAATGCACACGATGCATTTACATACATACATAGGATTTCACATTTACTATGAATTAACATTCAGTATACTAACCTACCGTATAAGTACAACGCAAACAGGATGGCAAATTTGCATTTCACTAATGATGGGAACATTTGCATAAAAGTGCATAACGCTACAAAGACATTCCACAAACGGCAATGTGAGGCGACACACAGCTTTAGAAGTATCATCTCCATCTCCATCAGAAACGAGACTGTATGAGTGAGAGTCTCATGCCGTGTTCAGAACAGACACTCAAGCCCTACATAGCACACTACATTGTGGAAAACTATATAGTGGTCCTACATACAGTAGCACACTACATTGTGGATAACTATATAGTTGCCCTACATAGCACACTACATTGTGGATAACTATATAGTGGTCCTACATAGCACACTACAATGTGGATAACTATACAGTGGTCCTACATAGCACACTACATTGTGGATAACTATATAGTTGCCCTACATAGCACACTACATTGTGGATAACTATATAGTGGTCCTACATAGCACACTACAATGTGGATAACTATACAGTGGTTATTCACTATACTTTACAGTGCACTATGCAGTGAACAAGGGGATGTTGTGAACGCGGCACAGACAGAGAAAAGAGATGGCAGCAAAGGAGCCAGAGGGTTATCTTTGGAGCAGGGACTCACTGACGCAGAGAGCCACAGGCTGACATGGAGGGATGTGTGCAACAGGAGCTCATGTCATATTTTAGGGCTTGTGACTAAGCAGAAGTTTCCATGGCCATGATGGTGGTGGTGGCCACAAAAAAATACTGAGATTCTTTCCAGAGGAACGAAAATGTATCACAATGACTGTAGAAGAATTAACACTCACTTAAACTACGAACCCTGACACATATACACACACACACACACACGCACACACACACATGCTGTACACACATATGCACGCACATGCACACACACACACACACACACACACACACATACACATACACGTGCACACACGTGCACACACACACACAAACACACACACATACACATACACACACACACAGAGAGAGAGACCCAGTGGCCCTGAGGTGGAGGGCTACATTACATTTCCATCTCAGATTTCACTACGAGGCCAAGTCTGTGACAGGACCACCTCAGACTTAACCTATAGAGCAAAGCACACCCAAATGTAAGATGAACCCCTCGAGCAGTGGGCTTTTTTGGAAGGCAGAAATGTGAAGGCACATCAATCCTCTCACACTCCTACACTTCACTAACTTATACTGTGTTATTTGCTTGTGCCAGGAGAAAGTAAATCTCAATGGGTTGGAATTAGAACTAGAACCCTCTGTGACCATTATCGCCGTAAAACTCTCTTGGCAGTATCAGCTTTTGAACTTTTCACACTTGAGGTTTTTTTTTGAGGAGAGAAAGTCCTAAGAGTTCAGAACGTAACCTTTTTAAGAGGACGCCTTTCTGCAGGCAAAATGAGCCAGAGAGGGTTCTTGCATGCTCCCATGGTCCCTGAAATATAGCAGCAACAGCCTTTTGTTAATGGACCCCTGACTGCTCCCATCAGTGCACTTTAAAACTAACTGTCTGGATGTGCCTATCCCCTGTTCTCTCATTCCTCAACAAAAAGACTTTGGGGGCTGGCGGAATATGTGGGACTTGTGACCTCACCATAACCCATTGCCAATCAGCAGAAGGGATGCAGCTGGTAACACACTGTGTGCTAACGAGCAAGCTATCTGAGGTTCTGACCAAAAGGAGAAATCAGCGATTGTGTCCAACTGTGTGGACAAGCCAACACCTAAGCCGGATCTAAAACAGGCTCTGGTTATAGATTAGGCTACAGAACCTCCATGTTGTCTGTTCTTTATCTAGTCTATTCTAACGGGGATATTTTAACACAACAAGCAGTGTCACAAATCACCACCCAGCGTATTACCAGATGACTGACGGCTATGACAGCCTCTCTGCTGAGCGGGTAAATGGTATTAGCAGGAGGGATTTCAGAGGCATTTCCACCATTCCTACGGTCCTCTGAGGGCCCTATATCATGCTTAAGTCCACTCCCTCCTCCACCGAGCGGAATATTCTTGGGCCTTTACACAAAGGCATGCAAGATGTTAAGAGGTTTTCAAAAGAGCACTTGAGAGTCCCCCCCGACCCCACCCCTGGGTATTTCTCCTTGCCATCTGCGATTGAAATGTAAATTGTGCAGATCTAAAGGACCATTACATCAGACTTTTCCTCCATTAGTGGAATGTGTCACCAAGCTGACTCGAGGAGAATTACCAAAATGAGGCAGGTAAAGAAGCGATTCAATTCAATTGCACATCAGTCAAGAGCAGAAGCAAGTAAAATCCATTAGGCTTGGCTGGTGAGGGGGAATAAAATAGGGGCATTCTAATCCACCTGAGATTTGCAATGGGGAAGTGTAAAAAGTACTAGGAATCTATTACTGGAAAAAGAACAAGACTTTGCCACTTACGTGTAGCTCTCAAAGTCCCCATTGCTGATGGCTTCGATGAGCTGCTCCGTCACCTTGATGATCTCCTGTTTCCTCACTAGAACACACACACACACACACACACACACACACACACACACACACACACACACACACACACACACACACACACACACACACACACACACACAATGCTCCTCTAATGAGAGCTAAACTATGACAATGACGAATGCTACTGCAGTGAAATTCATTAGCCTCTAAATATTGTGTGCAAAAGCACACACACTGGGATACTTATTGCTTTAACCACACCAAGGCACCCCACAGACATTTATTCAGCTTGTGAATCGATAGGCTTGATTCCTGCAAATGACATTTCACTGCGCACAAATGCAACATTATCTCTGCATGGCTACCGGGGCCACCTGATCAAGTGCAGGGGAGTTAAACTGCACTTGAGTCATACCTTCACACATACTGACTCACTCAGCATTGTGTGTCTATGGGCGGCAAAGGAGAAAGTGGGAGACAAGGGAGTGAATGTGTGTGTGAGTGTGTGTGTGTGTGTGTGAGTGTGTGTGTGTCTGTGTGTGTGTGTGCATATGTGTTGGTGTGTCTGTGTGTGTGAGTGTGTGTGTGTGTGTCTGTGTGTGTGTGTGCATATGTGTTGGTGTGTCTGTGTGTGTGTGTGTGTGTGTGTAACAGGGGGGGAGGCAGAGGACAGAGATAGAGAGACAGAGAAAGAAAGAGAGACACACACAAAGAGAGAGCAAAAGAGAAAGAGAAAGAAAAAGGGAAAGAAAAAGAGAGAGAGAGAGAGAGAGAGAGCAGCATTGTGCGGCGCGGTGTATTGAGAGTGCGGGGGCCGCTGGCTGCCCACACTCTGCGCTGACAGCGCCAGCAGAAAGAGAGCTCTCCTCTCCTCTCCTCTCCTCCCACCCAGGCCTGCTTTTATGGAGAAGTTGGAGAAGCAAGGTCAGGCCCTCCACAAGCGGCCGAGGGCAGCGCTCTCCCGCGACCACAGCCTCCCTGCTGCACTCCTCTCCACCGGCTCTCCCCCCTCAATTACACTGAATCACAATGAGCGAGAACCACACACACACACGCGCACACACACACACACACCCACACACACAAACACGCGCGCACACACACACACACACCCCCCACACACACACACGCGCGCACACACACACACACACACACGTCACCTCGGCAGAGGGGGACTTCACACTAGCGGTGTGCGGTGGCCCTTTTGTCTTCCCCATCACAGTAGAACGCAGTTGAAGTCAGTGCTGTTTCTCTCCCGCCTCCTCTTCCTCCTTCAGCCTTGCCCTCGTTTCACCCTCGTCCCATGCCTCCCCCACACTCCTTTTCTCTCTTTTTTTCTCTTCTGATTTACTCTTCTGTGAGCCGTAACACCTTCAAACACCACCACCACCACTGGTATCTCTCTCTCTCTCTCTCTCTCTCTCTCACCCCCCACGCACTGCCTCCCACACACACACACACACACACACACACACACACACACAACATC